>NW_021703774.1:7895359-7990601 GCF_005190385.1 Monodon monoceros | reverse complement strand
GGAACCACACGCTGAATAGTTACTGAAATTTCCTTAAAGGAACCACATGCATTCCGGTGAAAGGCAGCCCAGGATGCAGCACTGAAGACCCCCAGTTCTACCTGGCACCCACAGCCCCACCAAGAGCAGATAGAAAGAAAATACTGGGAGCATAAGTTTGGGGCTTTGTTTAAATTTCATTTCTCCTGTTCCTGTGTCATCATTGCCTGTTAGGTTTATGGGCAGCAGGGAACTTGTTTGGTTCACAGGTCTTTGATTTGGGAGGAACCAAACTCCAGGATACAGTTAAGTCTCTACATACGAACGAGTTCCATTCCGAGAGCACATTTGTAAGTCCAGTTTGTTTGTAAGTCCGACAAATTTAGCCTACGTACCCAACTAACACAACAGGCTATATAGTACTTTACTGTAATAGGTTTATAAAACTTTTCACACAAATAATACATAAAAAACAAACCCCAAAGATAAAGAAAACATTTTTAATCTTACAGTGCACTACCTTGAAAAGTACAGTAGTACCAGCTACATCACCGCTGCTTTTACTCTTGCTTCCAGATCTTCTGGGCTTGAAATAAAGATACCATACCACTGTACTCTCTACAGTGCTGTACAGTAAAGTACAACCACTTGTAGAGGATGCACACATGTGACAATGTACATCAGACACGTGAACTAACTTACGTGATTGAACAGTTCTCAACTTGAAGATTCTTATCTAGGGGGACTTACTATACAAGGCAGAAACCTCATCTATGTCTGGTCCTGATTTAGAGAATGAGATCTAGGACCACAAGCCTGAACCTGATGCTGGGGCTCTTGGGAGCAGATAAACACATTTTGCAAGTGTTACCAAATGAAACTTGGGTCCGCTTTCATGTGTGCAGTAAAGCCAATCTACTGACAGTGGATTGTGGTGAAGGGAAGTCCACATTTATTGCAGGCACCAAGCAAGGAATCCAGGTAGCTAGTGCTCAAAAAGCCTGAACTCTCTGAAGGCCTTCAGGGAAAGGTTTGTAAAGACAGGATGAAGGAGAGGGAGTGTGGGGTGTGTGATCAGCTCGTGGACATTCTTCTGATTGGTTGGTGGTGAGGTCATCAGGAGTCAGCATCGTCAACCTTTTCCTTCCAACTGGTCTGGGGTCTCCATGCTTGTGGGCAGCAGACACTTAACTTCTCCCACCTGGTGGGGGTTTCAGTATCTGCAAAACAGCTCAAAGGACATGGCTCAGAATATTATCTATAGCCCTTGAGGAGGAACTAAAGGTCCTTGACTTTGTTTGATGGCTAAAGTATTATTTTGTCTTGCTTGACTTTTTTTCTGTATTTTTCTCCCTCCTCTGATTAAGTTTATTCTTTGATTAAAGTTTTTCTACAGACACAAGGCAGGCAGAGGACATGGGTTGGGGAGGGTCTGTTCTGGGAGGGCCTCATAGCGTCCTGCTCGGTTACACAAGTAGGGGGAATGCAATTTGTGGCCAAGGAGCAGACTATTGCAGATTAAAGATAACTGGACATCCTGTGGTATTACTCTCATTAAAATACGACGTCTGTGTCCCCTCTGCTTGATCTGGGCTGGGCTGGGCTGGTGTTACCAGTAATCTACAGTGGAAGTGATACTCTTTGGGTTCCAGGCCAGGCTTTGAGAGGACTGGAAGTTTCTACTTTCTTCCTCTTGGGGCCCTGAGCAGCCATGTAAGAAATCTGACTCTTCTGCTGGAGGGACCATGTGGAGAGGCCCTGAGACCACATGGAGAGGAAGAGCCTAGCTGAGTCCCACCTTCTGGCTATCTTTGCCCAAACAATACTGCAGTCCTGGAAGGATGCACATGAAGATGGGAGTGGAATGAGGCTACCATGGGCTGAATATGCGTGTCCTCCCCAAATTCATGTGTTGGGGCTGTAATCTTCAATGTGATGATATTAGGACGTGGGACCTTTGAGAGGTTATTAGGCCATGAGGGTGGAGCCCTCATGAAAGGGATGAGTGTCTTATAAGAAGGGATATGGGACTGATGATGTAAGGATGCAGTAAAAAGGAAGCCTGCACACAGGAAGAGGGCCTTCACCAGACAGAACCTGCTGGCACGATGATCGTGGTCTTCCCAGCTTCCAGAACTCTGAGAAATACATTTTTATTTAAACCATCCAGTCCATGGTATTTCACTGCAGCAGCCCAAACTGACTAAGACAAAGGCTCTACAAGATTTCTCACTTTAACTCCACCATAGCCATGGCCCTGTTGAAGCACAAAGATAATTGTTAAACCTATGTGTTCAGAAAATAAACTGGAGGAACATTGGTGGTATTCCTATTCTGATTTTTCTGAGGCAAGGTTTTCCTTGAAATCCCTTAGGTTTTCTTATCCTCACACTCGAACTGGAAGTGTCAGGGGCAAGGGAGGATTAGATTTGCATGTTTCAGCCCCTTGTGTGCTCTTCATTTTGTATGACAGCTGCCTATAGGATGCATACAATTTGGTGTGCTTCTCTGTGCCTTAAGTGGGGAGGTCTGAGTTTGTGTCTCTGGTTGAGAATTCTAATTCTGGGCTCTGGGCTGAAACCTGTTGCTGATACATACATGAGCCACACCCTCACTTTCAGTTTTCATTGGTAACAAAACTGATGTTTTGATCTTTAAATGCTTTTTCTATGTGTGTCTCTCAATTGGTTGCAAACTCTTGATGAGAGAAACAGTGTTACTTATTGGTTCCTTGAAACCCAAGTATCTAGATGCTTTTGTTAGGGCCCACCTCGTAACTCTTCAAGTGTAGATAAACAGAAACACTCCCATGAGAAACATGGGGTTGAGAAAAAGATGTAGGTGTTTCATTTCATCTCAGTCATGTTCCCTGAGCAATGCTGATGCAATTTTAGCCTATTGGTAGCAGTATGTTATCTAGAAAATGATTTTTGTGCCAGTCAGTTCACTGTAGACCTATTGATGCTAAACTCTTCAGTGATAAACTCAAGAGATGATTGGTTAAACCAAAACTGGTTTGAAAGAAAGTGACTTGGATAATGACAAGATAAAACCTTTGGCCGTTGAAAATATATTTGAAGAAGTTAGAGATGCTTGGCTTTGAGAAGGGTAGATTTATGGGAATTTGAGAACTTTCTTTCTTCTGATCCTGTGCATTCATCACACGGAAGAAAAATGGGCCTTGTGTGAGCAGCTCCTGACTATTTTGCAAGTTTCAAGGAAGCAGATCTGGCTCCAGTTTATTGTTTTCCATCACATGAGAAGGGTATCCTTGGGAGATGGTGAAAAACCTCCAGAGGTTTTTAAGCGGTGATTGAGCAAATGTTCGTAAGTGATATTTTAGAGGACACTCAAGTACCAGATAGCAGCTAGGATATCTCTAAAATTTCTTCCAACCTTGACTTCTTAATCTCTTAATTCTGTGATTTAGATTATGCGATACAATCTAGAGTGCTGTGGAAAGGTGGGCATAGTACATAAAAGATCGTGGGCATTGCTAAGTGAAGTCACCCGAAATATCCCAGACAGAGGTCTCATAGTTCAGTATGATCTTAGGCATATCCACCCCCATCCAAACCTCAGCTCTGCATAGCACAAAGATGATTTTATCATTCTGCCAGTGTTAATCCGGCTCAGGAAAGCGTACACACTCTAATGAAGTTTACTTGAGGCTGCTGTATGAAACCAGAATGCTGATTTATTCATTTACAGTGAGAAATAAACCTGCTAATGGAATATATATTCAGTTCCTCTGGCTAACACATCTCTTTGTATGAACATTATATTGGAAGCCAAATTAAAATCAGACTGTTGTTTGATGAGCGTGGGATCAGAACAACCTGGGATAACTCTAGGAATTTGATGTTTGATGATGTCAGGCCATCAGAACTTGATGTACCCTTCTCTGCAGTAGGGGTGTACACTGCCACCTGGATAGAGCAGGGCTTCTTGTATTATTATCCTTTCCTT
Organism: Monodon monoceros; assembly: GCF_005190385.1. NCBI lineage: Eukaryota > Metazoa > Chordata > Mammalia > Artiodactyla > Monodontidae > Monodon > Monodon monoceros. The sequence continues at coordinate 7,986,653 of NW_021703774.1, read as the reverse complement.
TGGTTTGCATTTACCGGAACTGTCTGTGCTTCTCATTCAGCTATAATTTTTCCTAGGCTTCCTGGAATGAGCCGTTAGCTTTTCTTAGTGGTTAAGAATACAGGCTGTGTGAGTGCTAATTTAGGTTCTAACGCCACTGAGGTCTCTTGGGCAACTTGCTTAACCTCTCCACGGATGTTGCCACATCTATAAAAAGAATAATAATAGTGCCTACCTCTCAGTATTGTTATAATGATTTAGTGAGTGAATATGTCTAAACAAGCTTTGAATAATGCCTGGCAGACATTAAGAACTCAAATATTAGTTATTATTTTTGCTAAAATAGCCACAGTTAAGTGACTTCGTTCTGTGAGACACCGGTTTTATTTAGGTTTATTTTGATAAAAATATTTCGTTTTTTTGGTTGACATTTTGATTTTATTTCACAGGATAAAGTTACTGGCTTTATGTAAGTGTTCTTGGAGGGTATTTCACTATTTCCCTGCCCACCCACACCTATACCAACACCAAGTATGCAGGTAGAAAAAAGAAAAAAAATGTAACTCTAGGCTATGATTAGTCAAGGGAAAGTTCAAGATCAAATAAGTGTTGGGGGTGGGATCATGATGGCCAAGTAGGAAGATCCTGAGCTCACCTACTCCCATGAACACACCAAAAGTACGATTGCACAGAGAATAACTCTCTCTGAGAATGACCTGAAGACTAGCAGAACGGCTCTTATACAACTAAGGATATAAAGAAAACACCACATTGAAACTGGTAGGAGGAGCAGAGACACAGTCTAGTCAGGACCCACACACCTGGTGCAGAGACACACAGGCAGGAGGGGATATCACATATGCGGAAGGTCTTCCCTAAGGACAGACGGATTTGAGCCCCACATCAGGCACCCCAATCCTGGGGACCTGCTCTGGAAAGATGATCCCCCATAATGTCTGGCTTTTTAAACAAGGGGGGCTTCAGGAGCGCTGGAGGGCAGTAGGGAACTGAAACGCTGCTCTGAAAGGGCACTTGCACTAACTCGCTTGCTCTGTGTCCCAGTGTAGAGGAAATAGCTTGAAAAGCTATATGTGAAGGAGATTCATTGTCTAGGGCGAATACCAAAGGGGCAGGGGTCTGTTGGAACTTCCTTAAGACACTGAAGCACTAGTGGGCACCATTTAAGAACAATTTCCTTCCACCCAACTCTCCAGGAGCAGGCAGATGCCATTTCTAATATTTCTCATCTCCTTGCTAGCACGGTTCGCCCTGCCCTGGCATTTGCTGCGGACCTGCCCAACCAACACACTTGCCTTGGCTGGCCCTCCTCCAGAGTGGCTCCTGTCCCACCACACCCAATGGGTGGCCTCAGTTTGGACTGGCACCTCCACAAAATGTCTTCTCCACTGGACCCCACATGTCCACCAGGGTGCCTGCAGTAGTCATAGCTGCGCCTCACAGACAGCTGGACCAGGGGCCAGCCCCATCTGCCAGTAGGCCCACAGCAACCACAGCACCACCACAAGAGGAGGGCACATGCAGTCCACACAGGGGATACCTCTGGAACTCCTGGCTCTGGTAACAAGGGGGAGATTGCTCTTCTGAGCCCCACAGAAGATCTACAAAAGGCCACTCCTTTAAGACCAGGAGATGTAGCTGAACTACCTAAGACATAGAAACAAACACAGAGAATTAGGAAAATGAGAAGACAGAGGGATAAGTTCCAAACAAAAGAACAAGATAAAACCTCAGTAAAAGTCCTAAAAAAACAGAGATAAGTCATCTATCCCATAAAGAGTTCAAAGTAAAGGCCCTAAAGATGCTCACTGAACTAGGTAGAAAAATGGATGAACACAGTGAGATGTTGAACAAGGAGGTAGAAAACATTAAAGAGAACCAATCAGAGCTGAAGAATACAATAACTGAAACAAAAGTACACCAGGTAGAATCAACAGCAGCTTAGATGATGCAGAAAAATGGATCTGCAATCTGGAAGACAGGGTAGTGGGGAAATCACCCAATCAGAACAGAAAAAAGAAAAAAGAATTTTAAAAAATGAGGTTAGTTTAAGGAACCTCTGGGACAACATCAATCATACTAATATTTGCATTACAAGAGTCCCAGAATGAGAAAAGAGAGAAAAGTGGCACAAAAACAGACCCATGTATCAATGGAACAGAATAAGAGCCCACACTTATATATTGAAGAAATAATGGCTGAAAACTTCCTTAATCTGGTGAAGGAAACAGACATCCAAATCCATGAAGCATGGAGAGTCTCAAACAAGATGGACACATTATAATTAAAATGTCAAAATTTAAAGACAGAATCTTAAAGACAGCAAGAGGAAAACAACTAGTTTTATATCAGCTGATTTTTTAGCAGAAAGTTTACAGGCCAGGAGGGAGTGGCACATAAATTCAAAGTGCTGAAAGGAAAAACTTCCAACCAAGAATACTCTACCTAGTAAGGTTATCATTCAAAATTGAAGGAGGGATAGATTTTTCCCAGACAAGCAAAAGCTAAAGGAATTAATAGCCACTAAAATGGCCTTACAAGAAATGTTAAACAGACTTTAAAATATCTACACTAACCAAACCTATATACAGATTCTATGCAATCCCTATCAAAATACCCACAGCATTTTAAACAGAACTGGAACAAATAATCCCCAGATTTGTATTGAACAACAAAAGGCCTAAGTAGCCAAAGCAATCTTAAGAAGGATGAACAAAGCTAACTATATCACACTTTCTGATTTCAAACTGTATTACAAAGCTATAATAATGAAAATTGTTTGGTACTGGCACAAAAACAGACCCATGTATCAATGGAACAGAATAAGAGCCCACACTTATATATCAGTTAATTTAGGACAAAGGAGCAGTGGGGAAGAGAAAGTCTCTTCAATAAATGGTATTGGGAAAACTCTGGACAGCTATATGCAAAAAAAAATGAAACTGGACTACTTTCTTACACCATATACAAAAATAAATTCATAATGGGTAGGTTAAAGCCTTAAATGTCAGACCTGAAACTGTAAAACTTCTAGAAGAAAACATAGGCAGTATGCTCTTTGACCTCAGTCTTGGCAATATTTTTCTGGATCTGTCCCCTTATGCAAGGGCAACAAGGGCAAAAATAAACAAATGGGACTACATCAAACTAAAAAGCTTTTACACAGCAAAGGAAACCATCAACAAAACGAAAAGGGGAGAAGATATTTGCCAATGATATTATCTGATAAGGGGTTAATATCCAAAATGTATAAAGAACTCACACAACTCAATATATAAAAGACAAATGATCTGATTTAAAAATGGGCAGGGAACAGAATAGTCATTTGTCTAAGGAAGTCATATAGATGTTCAACAGACACATGAAAAGATGCATCACTAGTTACCAGGGAAATGCAAATCAAAACCACAATGAGATGTCACCTCACACCTGTCAGAATGGCTATTATAAAAAAGACTAAAAAAAAGTGTTGGTGAGGCTGTGGAGAAAAGGGGACCCTTGTGCACTGTCGATGGGAATGTAAATTGGTGCAGCCACAGTGGAGAACAGTGTGGAGGCTCCTCAAAAAGTGAAAAATAGTACTACTCTCCAATACAGCAATTCCACTTCCGAGTACTTATCCAAAGAAAATGAAAGCACTTATTCAGAAAGATACATGAACTCCTATGTTCATTGCATTGTTATCTACAATAGCCAAGATGTGGAGGCAACCCAAGTGTCCACTGATGGAGGAATAGATAAAGAAGATGTGGTGCGTGTATGTACGTATATAATGGAATATTACTCAACCATAAGAAAGATTTAAATCTTGCCATTTGTGACAACACGGATGGACCTAAAGACTATTATGCTGAGTGAAATAAGTCATATAGAGAAAGACAAATACTGTATGATTTCACTTATATGTGAAATCTTTAAAAATCCAAAAAGCGGGCTTCCCTGGTGGCGCAGTGGTTGAGAGTCCGCCTGCCGATGCAGGGGACACGGGTTCGTGCCCCGGTCCGGGAAGATCCCACATGCCGCGGAGCGGCTGGGCCCGTGAGCCATGGCCGCTGAGCCTGCGCGTCCGGAGCCTGTGCTCCGCAACGGGAGAGGCCACAACAGTGAGAGGCCTGCGTACTGCAAAGAAAAAAAAAAAAAAAATCCAAAAAGCAACAACGAAAGAACAAGTGAACAGAAATAAACAGATTCATAGATATAGAGAACAAATTAATAGTCACCATGGTGAGGGGGAGGTCAGGTTGGGTGAAAAAGGTGAAGGAAATGAACAGGTACAAACTTCCAAGTTATGTAATAAATGTCACAGTGATATATAGCAAAGGGAATATAGTCAATAACATTGTAATAACTTTGTATGGTGGCAGGTGGTTACTAGACTTACAGTCCTGATCAGTTTGTAATGTAAGTAAACGTTGAGTCACTATGTTATACACCTGAAACTAATACAATATTGTAGGTTAACTGTATTTCAAAAAATATTAAATGAGTGTTAAATATATGGTAAAATTGGAAAGCGCCAAACAAATCATATAAAGTTCATTGAACATTTTTTTAGATATTTTGAATATAAGATTATATTTTATGACGCTGCATTTTTCTCTGAACACTAATGCTATACCTAGAAATAATTTACTTTGAAAGTGAGCTCCTTTTGGTAATCATTTCTCATTTAGCTCAACTGAGTAAAAACAAAATCGAGTTAAACAAAATCCAATGGAGAGTTTCTGTCACCAGATTACTTAATGTTATACCTGATAGGTGAGGTACTTCCCTTGCCCACTTGTTTACCTTTTAAACCTTATGAGTATTGTGCTTCCATCCACTGATGATATGGCTAGTTATCTGCTATTATATGTATAATAAGTTGCCATAAGCTGGGTGGCTTAAAACAACAGAAATTTATTCTCTCACAGTTCAGGAGGCCGAAATTCTGAAATCAAGGTGTCAGCCAAGTTGGTTCTTCTGGAGACTCTGTGGGAGAAACCACCCCATTTGTCTCTACTAGCTTCTGTTGACTCCTGGAAATCCTTGGCATTCCTTGGCAGGTAGCTGTGTCACTCATGATTCTCAAAATTTATCTAGCCGCTGCCTTTATCCCATTCTATATTCATTTCCACATTTTTGGTACTTGTTACAGCAGCATTCTACTTCCTGGTATCAAAATCTGTATTAGTTTCCCAGGCTATCATTACAAATTACTACAGACTAGATGCCTTAAATAACAAAAATCCATTCTCTCACAAGAGAGAAGTAGTCTGAAGGGGGGTGGTCAAATTGAGGGGCTAGCAGGGTTGGATTCTTCTGGAGGCTCTGAGAAAGAAACGGTCCCGTGCCTCTGAGTTTACGGTGGTTGCTGGCAATCCTTGGTGTTACTTGGATTGTAGATGAATCATCCTCATCTCTGTCTCCATCTTCAGATCACCTTCTTCTCTGCGTCTCTCCGTGTGTTTCTCTGTATCTTTTCCTTTCAAAAGGACACCAGCCATTGGACTCAGGCCCACCTTACATCCACGATGAGTTCAATCTCAAGATCCCTAATTAATTATGACTGCGAAAAACCTATTTCCCAGTAAGGAAATGTATTTATATTTTTGCTGGAAAGTAAAAGCATATTTCATTAGGTTCCAGGAGATTTCAGATGTACCTGAATTTTGGGGAGTCACTATTCAACTCACTGCAGCTTCCACTGTACAGACAGGAAAGGAGGAAAGATGAGTGCCCACGGGAGTAGGTGTGTTGGTAGGACGTTTTATTGTGATGATTTCTATATTTTGTGTGTGTGTGTGTGTGTGTGTGTGTGTGTGAGAAGCAGGTTCATCAGCTAAGTCTGAGAAGCATGTAATTTCAGTGTGGTTAACATACACCTTGAAAGGACTGGTATGGAGCGTGACAAAATGTATTAGAATCGAGGTTTGTGGTCATGAATTTACCCAGGCCTCCATCTGCTACTACGACCTCTAACTTCAGATTCCACGGAATGGCCTTCAGGTGATCCCAGTGCAAGTTACATCTTCAGATTTTCTGTTTGAATGTCAGTCCATAATGGAGCCAGACAGTTATTGGTGTTCCATAAAATTTCCTATCAAAATTCATATGTCTGTGCCCTTGGTCTTTTTTTTTCAATTTGAAATTTTCTTTCCTTCCTTCTTTACTGACAGTCTATCCAAGAAGATCCCTCATGTGTAGTTATCTCAGAAAAGCTGTTTTAAAATTATTTGCTCCATTTTTGTATTTCCACAGGATTCCTTTATATTCAGTTGATTTCATTCTTACCTCTGTTAGAGTTAGGTGTAGTCTACATGTCTGTCATGCCAGCCAGACTGTAAGATCTAGTCAGTGAAGGAATTGGTCATATAGAGTTTTGGATCTCTCTTGAGTCTAGTACATTGCATTGCACAGAGTAGACACTTGATAAACATTTTTAGAATTGAGTTGGTGACAGCTTGCTGTCATATTTATGTTTTACAGTTCATATGGGAAGATAAACCTACTGACAAAGACTTGTTATGGTTGGTTGTTTTTGTAGTGAAAAAGATATATTAAAAGCAAACTGTATCTTCTCTTTTGCCAATAATTTCTTGGTCATATGGCTGGCCAGGTTTAATGGTGCAAACCAAGAGCCTTGAAACAGAGTGAAACAAACTAGCTTATATAAGAATTTCATTTGTGGTTTAGGACTATTGTAATAATCTTGCCAAGAGATTTAACTTGTTGCTAGCAATATGGTCTCCAAAGATTGGCATTGTTTATTATTAGCAGTACATTGCTTATTGTGTTTTTTTCTAAATAATATCTTAATGAAAAGTTTCATTTTCTTTTAACTTAAGGCTGTATCCATACACTTTAAATCATTTACTGAATGTCCCCTTTGTACTCAGTGCTTTGCTGGGTACAAAGCAAACACAAAACATACACTGAGGGGAGTCTAGGAGTGAGGGCAGTCGTGGGCCCTGCCCCTAAGTTCATGGTCTTAAATACAGAGGATGACAAAGAATGATACCAGGGAGTTTATGTATGTGCCAAAGATATAAAGAGATTTTTTTCATGATGAACATAATACTCAAAAACATTTTAATCATCTTAATTCATTAAGATGTGCCCTACATGTTATTATTCTTAAAAGGCAGGTATGGTTTCTGTTTGCACGGACCTAACCATCACTGTTGTTACTATGTATGCCATCTCCAGATGGTTTTAGTTTTCTAGAAAACTAAGTATATTGATAAAGACACTTATATTTGCTTAAAAGTAAAAAAATATCTTTTTCATTTGGAATTTACTGAAAAAAAAAGAAAATGCTCAATTAAAAAAACTTTAGAGAACTAAGAAAAATGCTAAGAAAAACAATCATTCATATTATAGGCCAACTTAATCTATGTAAGAATTTAAAATCAATTTAAAAACTATTTAGAAACCTAAATTTTATCCCATAAATGAATGTGAAAACTTTAAAAATAGACTGTTTTTTGGGAAGTAGATACATTTAGATATTAATGTCTAATGGCTAACAAATAAGGATATAAAATTGTATTAAAAGCATTCTTTTGAGACTTGAATTATTATGGAAAACAAAATAGTAAGTTTAAATAATATTTAATAATATTGGTAGTATTTCCTTGAAAATAATAAAAAGTAATTTCTAGCTTATAATTTGTTCATTCACAAATGTCTGCTCAGGGCCAGGAAAGGTCCTGGTTTCAAGAATTTAATGATGAAGGGCCCTAGAAATTCCCTACTTCTTGAGAGCCTGCATTCTAGTGTCAGGAGATGGTGTAATTACAGATTGCATAAATGCTTTCAATAAAATAAATATGATTATGTGGTGAATGTAATGAGGAGGCCTAATCTGATAAGATGGTCATTTAGCAGTAAGCTAAGACCTGAAGGCTGAGAAAGAGCTCCCTCTCCTTCACATGTTATGGTTTATTATGTTAGATCCAGAAATGCTCATGCAAAAATGTATTTATGTTTTTATTAGAAAGTTGAAATCACATTTCATTATATACCTAGCTTTCCTTGGTATGAACACAATTTTTCTCAAATGAATCATATGCTTAATAAGGTGAAAAATATGCATTTTAAGATGAAGAGTAATTTACATTAAAAAATGAATCTTTTAAAGTTCAATTGCCTATAATCTCACTAAGCCATTCTAAAGTGTACTTTTATTGAGTTTCAATGTGTTACAGCATGACTACATAAAGAAGTACATTCTCAGTGGGGAAAAAAGCAAGCTTTTAAAAAACACACCAAAAAGATGCTTTATTTAAATGTAATGACAATACAAAGAAGGTTAAAGCTTGAATTTGGAAAAGAATATCCATTGGGAATATTAGATTTTCCCATAATGATGATTTTTTTTCATATTGTGCACTTTTTATTTTTACATCTTTGTTGGAGTATAATTGCTTTACAATGGTGTGTTAGCTTCTGCTTTATAACAAAGTGAATCAGTTATACATATACATATGTTCCCATATCTCTTCCCTCTTGAGTCTCCCTCCCTCCCACCCTCCCTATCCCACCCCTCCAAGCGGTCACAAAGCACCGAGCTGATCTCCCTGTGCTATGCGGCTGCTTCCCACTAGCTGTCTACCTTACATTTGGTAGTGTATATATGTCCATGCCTCTCTCTCGCTTTGTCACAGCTTACCCTTCCCCCTCCCCATATCCTCAAGTCCATTCTCTAGTAGGTCTGTGTCTTTATTCCTGTCTTACCCCTAGGTTCTTCATGACATTTTTTCCCCTTAAATTCCATATATATGTGTTAGCATACGGTATTTGTCTTTCTCTTTCTGACTTACTTCACTGTGTATGACAGACTCTAGGTCTGTCAACCTCATTACAAATAGCACAATTTCGTTTCTTTTTATGGCTGAGTAATATTCCATTGTATATATGTGCCACATCTTCTTTATCCATTCATCTGAAGATGGACACTTAGGTTGCTTCCATCTCTGGGCTATTGTAAATAGAGCTGCAATGAACATTGTGGTACATGACTCTTTTTGAATTATGGTTTTCTCAGGGTATATGCCCAGTAGTGGGATTGCTGGGTCATATGGTAGTTCTATTTGTAGTTTTTTAAGGAACTTCCATACTGTTCTCCACAGTGGCTGTATCAATTTACATTCCCACCAACAGTGCAAGAGGGTTCCCTTTTCTCCACACCTTCTCCAGCATTTATTGTTTCTAGATTTTTTGATGAAGGCCATTCTGACTGATGTGAGATGATATCTCATTGTAGTTTTGATTTGCATTTCTCTAATGTTAATGACGTTGAGCATTCTTTCATGTGTTTGTTGGCAGTCTGCATATCTTCTTTGGAGAAATGTCTATTTAGGTCTTCTGCCCATTTTTGGATTGGGTTGTTTGTTTTTTTGTTATTGAGCTGCATGAGCTGCTTATAAATTTTGGAGATTAATCCTTTGTCAGTTGCTTCATTTGCAAATAATTTCTCCCATTCTGAGGGTTGCCCTTTGGTCTTGTTTATGGTTTCCTTTGTTGTGCAAAAGCTTTGAAGTGTCATTAGGTCCCATTTGTTTATATTTCCATTTCTCTAGGAGGTGGGTCAAAAAGGATCTTGCTGTGATTTATGTTATAGAGTGTTCTGCCTATGTTTTCCTCTAAGTGTTTGATAGTTTTTGGCCTTACATTTAGGTCTTTAATCCATTTTGAGCTTATTTTTGTGTATGGTGTTAGGGAGTGATCTAATCTCATACTTTGACATGTACCTGTCCAGTTTTCCTAGCACCACTTACTGAAGAGGCTGTCCTTTCTCCACTGTACATTCCTGCCTCCTTTATCAAAGGTAAGATGACCATATGTGCGTGGGTTTATCTCTGGGCTTTCTATTCTGTTCCATTGATCTATCTTTCTGTTTTTGTGCCAGTACCGTACTGTCTTGATAACTGTAGCTTTGTAGTATAGTCTGAAGTCAGGGAGCCTGATTCCTCCAGCTCCGTTTTTCATTCTCAAGATTGCTTTGGCTATTTGGGGTCTTTTGTGTTTCCATAGAAATTGTGAAATGTTTTGTTCTAGTTCTGTGAAAAATGCGAGTGGTAGTTTGATAGGGATTGCATTGAATCTGTAGATTGCTTTGGGTAGTAGAGTCATTTTCACAATGTTGATTCTTCCAATCCAAGAACATGGTATATCTCTCCATCTATTTGTATCATCTTTAATTTCTTACATTAGTGTCATAATTTTCTGCATACAGGTCTTTTGTCTCCTTAGGTAGGTTTATTCCTAGATATTTTATTCTTTTTGTTGCAATGGTAAATGGGAATGTTTTCTTGATTTCACTTTCAGATTTTTCATCATTAGTGTATAGGAATGCCAGAGATTTCTGTGCATTAATTTTGTATCCTGCAACTTTACCGACTTCATTGATTAGCTCTAGTAGTTTTCTGGTAGCATCCTTAGGATTCTCTATGTATAGTATCATGTCATCTGCAAACAGTGACAGCTTTACTTCTTCTTTTCCGATTTGGATTCCTTTTATTTCCTTTTCTTCTCTGATTGCTGTGGCTAAAACTTCCAAAACTATGTTGAATAAGAGTGGTGAGAGTGGGCAACCTTGTCTTGTTCCTGATCTTAGTGGAAATGCTTTCAGTTTTTCACCATTGAGGACGATGTTGGCTGTGGGTTTGTCATATATGGCCTTTATTATGTTGAGGAAAGTTCCCTCTCTGCCTACTTTCTGCAGGGTTTTTATCATAAATAGGTGTTGAATTTTGTCAAAAGCTTTCTCTGCATCTATTGAGATGATCATATGGTTTTTTCTCCTTCAGTTTGTTAATATGGTGTATCACGTTGATTGATTTGCGTATATTGAAGAATCCTTGCATTCCTGGGATAAACCCCACTTGATCATGGTGTATGATCCTTTTAATGTGCTGTTGGATTCTGTTTGCTAGTATTTTGTTGAGGATTTTTGCATCTATGTTCATCAGTGATATTGGCCTGTAGTTTTCTTTCTTTGTGACATCCTTGTCTGGTTTTGGTATCAAGGTGATGGTGGCCTTGTAGAATGAGTTTGGGAGTGTTCCTCCCTCTGCTATATTTTGGAAGAGTCTGAGGATAAATGTTTGATAGAATTTGCCTGTGAAGCCATCTGGTCCTGGACTTTTGTTTGTTGGAAGATTTTTAATCACAGTTTCAATTTCATTCCTTGTGATTGGTCTGTTCATATTTTCTGTTTCTTCCTGGTTCATTCTTGGAAGGTTATACCTTTCTGAGAATTTGTCCGTTTTATCGGCATATAGTTGCTTATAGTAATCTCTCATGATCTTTTGTATTTCTGTAGTGTCAGTTGTTACTTCTCCTTTTTCATTTCTAATTCTATTGATTTGAGTCTTCTCCCTTTTTTCCTTGATGAGTCTGGCTAATGGTTTATCAATTTTGTTTATCTTCTCAAAGAACCAGCTTTTAGTTTTATTGATCTTTGCTGTCATTTCCTTCATTTCTTTTCCATTTATTTCTGATATGATTTTTATGATTTAATTTCTTCTGCTAACTTTGGGGTTTTTTTGTTCTTCTTTCTCTAATTGCTGTAGGTGCAAGGCTAGGTTTATTCTAGATGTTTCCTGTTTCTTAAGGTAGGATTGTATTGCTATAAACTTCCCTCTTAGAACTGCTTTTGCTGCATCCCATAGATTTTGGGTTGTCGTGTCTCCATTGTCATTCGTTTCTAGGTATTTTTTGATTTCCTCTTTGATTTCTTCAGTGATCACTTCGTTATTAAGTAGTGTATTGTTTAGCCTCCATGTGTTTGTATTTTTTACAGAACTTTTCCTGTAATTGATATGTAGTCTCATAGCGTTGTGGTCGGAAAAGATACTTGATAAAATTTCAATTTTCTTAAATTTACCAAGGCTTGATTTGTGACGCAAGATATGATCTATCCTGGGGAATATTCCATGAGCACTTGAGAAAAATGTGTTTTCTGTTGTTTTTGGATGGAATGTCCTATAAATATCAATTAAGTCCATCTTGTTTAATGTATCATTTAAAGCTTGTGTTTCCTTATTTATTTTTATTTTGGATGATCTGTCCATTGGTGAAAGTGGGGTGTTAAAGTCCCCTACTATGAATGTGTTACTGTCGATCTCCCCTTTTATGGCTGTTAGTATTTGCCTTATGTATTGAGGTGCTCCTATGTTGGGTGCATAAATATTTACAATTGTTATATCTTCTTCTTGGATCGATCCCTTGATCATTATGTAGTGTCCTTCTTTGTCTCTTCTAATAGTCTTTATTGTAAAGTCTATTTTGTCTGACATGAGAATTGCTACTCCAGCTTTCTTTTGGTTTCCATTTGCATGAAATATCTTTTTCCATCCCCTTACTTTCAGTCTGTATGTTTCTCTAGGTCTGAAGTGGGTCTCTTGTAGACAGCAAATATATGGGTCTTGTTGTTGTATCCATTCAGCCAATCTGTGTCTTTTGGTGGGAGCATTTAGTCCATTTACATTTAAGGTAATTATCGATATGTATGTTCCTATTCCCATTTTCTATATTGTTTTGGGTTCGTTATTATAGGTCTTTTCCTTCTCTTGTGTTCCTTGTCTAGAGAAGTTCCTTTAGCATTTGTTGTAAAGCTGGTTTGGTGGTGCTGAACTCTCTCAGCTTTTGCTTGTCTGTAAAGGTTTTAATTTCTCCATCAAATCTGAATGAGATCCTTGCTGGGTAGAGTAGTCTTGGTTGCAGGTTTTTCTCCTTCATCACTTTCAGTATGTCCTGCCACTCCCTTCTGGCTTGTAGGGTTTCTGCTGAAAGATCAGCTGTTAACGTTATGGGGATTCCCTTGTGTGTTATTTGTTGTTTTTCCCTTGCTGCTTTTAATATGTTTTCTTTGTATTTAATTTTTGACAGTTTGATTAATATGTGTCTTGGCATATGTCTCCTTCGATTTATCCTGTATGGGACTCTTTGTGCTTCCTGGACTTGATTAACTATTTCCTTTCCCATATTAGTGAAGTTTTCAACTATAATCCCTTCAAATATTTTCTCAGTCCCTTTCTTTTTCTCTTCTTCTTCTGGAACCCCTATAATTCAAATGTTGGTGTGTTTAATGTTGTCCCAGAGGCCTCTGAGACTGTCCTCAGTTCTTTTCATTCTTTTTTCTTTATTCTGCTCTGCAGTAGTTATTTCCACTATTTTATCTTCCAGGTCACTTATCTGTTCTTCTGCCTCAGTTATTCTGCTATTGATCCCATCTAGAGTATTTTTAATTTCATTTATTGTGTTGTTCATCTTTGTTTGTTTCATCTTTAGTTTTTCTAGGTCCTTGTTAAACGTTTCTTGCATTTTGTCTATTCTGTTTCCAAGATTTTGACTCATCTTTACTATCATTATTCTGAATTCTTTTTCAGGTAGACTGCCTATTTCCTCTTCATTTGTTAGGTCTGGTGTGTTTTTATCTTGCTCCTTCATCTGCTGTGTGTTTTTCTGTCTTCTCTTTTTGCTTACCTTACTGTGTTTGGGGTCTCCTTTTTGCAGGCTGCAGGTTCGTAGTTCCCGTTGTTTTTGGTGTCTGTCCCTAGTGGCTAAGGTTGGTTCAGTGGGTTGTGTAGGCTTCCTGGTGGAGGGGACTAGTGCCTGTGTTCTGGTGGATGAGGCTGGATCTTGTCTTTCTGGTGGGCATGTCCACGTCTGGAGGTGTGTTTTGGGGTGTCTGTGGACTTATTATGATTTTAGGCAGCCTCTCTGCTAATGGGTGGGGCTGTGTTCCTGTGTTGCTAGTTGTTTGGCATAGGGTGTCCAGCACTGTAGCTTGCTGGTCGTTGAGTGAAGCTGGGTGCTGGTGTTGAGTTGGAGATCTCTGGGAGATTTTCGCCATTTGATATTATGTGGAGCTGGGAGGTCTCTTGTGGACCAGTGTCCTGAAGTTGGCTCTCCCACCTCAGAGGCACAGCACTGACTCCTGGCTGCAGCACCAAGAGCCTTTCATCCACACGGCTCAGAATAAAAGGGAGAAAAAGTAGAAATAAAGAATTAGTAGAAGAAAGAAAGAAAGGAGGGAGGGAGGGAGGGAGGAAGGAAGGAAGGAGGTAAGGAAGGAAAAAAAATAAGATAAAGTAAAATAAAATAAGATAAAATATGATAAAGTTATTAAAATAAAAAATAATTATTAAGAAAAAAATGAAAAAAAAAAACGGACTGATAGAACCGTAGGACAAATGGTGGAAGCAAAGCTATACAGACAAAATATCACACAGAAGCATACACATACACACTCACACAAAGAGGAAAAGGGGAAAAAATAATATATCTTGCTCCCAGAGTCCACCTCCTCAATTTGGGATGATTCGTTGTCTATTCATGTATTCCACAGATGCAGGTACCTCAAGTTGATTGTGCAGCTTTAATCCGCTGCTTCTGAGGCTGCTGGGAGAGATTTCCCTTTCTCATCTTTGTTCTCACAGCTCCCAGGGGCTCAGCTTTGGATTTGGCCCCATCTCTGCGTGTAGGTCGCTGGAGGGCGTCTGTTCTTCGCTCAGACAGGACGGGGTTAAAGGAGCTGCTCATTCGGGGTCTCTGGCTCACTCAGGCTGGGGGAAGGGAGGGACACGGAGTGCGGGGCGGGCCTGCGGCGGCAGAGGCCTGCGTGACGTTCCACCAGCCTGAGGCGCGCCGTGCGTTCTCCCAGGGAAGTTGTCCCTGGACCGCAGGGCCCTGTCAGTGGCGGGCTGCACAGGCTCCCGGAAGGGGGGTGTGGATAGTGGCCTGTGCTTACACACAGGCTTCTTGGTGGGGGCAGCAGCAGCCTTAGCGTCTCATGCCGCCATGTTAGCTGCGGCTCGTGCCCGTCTCTGGAGCTCCTTTAATCAGCGCTCTTAATCCCCTCTCCTCGCGCACCAGGAAGCAAAGAGGGAAGAAAAAGTCTCTTGCCTCTTCGGCAGCTCCAGACTTTTCCCCGGACTCCCTCCCGGCTAGCCGTGGCGCACTAACCCCTTCAGGCTGTGTTCACGCTGCCAACCCCAGTCCTCTCTGTGCGCTCAGATGCCGGAGCCTCAGCTCCCAGCCGCGCCCACCCCGGTGGGTGAGCAGAGAAGCCTCTGAGTCTGGTGAGTGCCGGTCGGCCCTGATCCTCTGTGCGGTAATCTCCCCACTTTGCCGTCCTCACCCCCTTGTTGCTGTGTTCTCCTCCACGGCGCCGAAGTTTTCCCCCTCCGCCACCCGCAATCTCCGCCCGCGAAGGGGCTTCCTAGTGTGTGGAAATCTTTCCTCCTTCACAGCTCCCTCACACTGGTGCAGGTCCTGTCCCTATCCTTTTGTCTCTGTTTACTCCTTTTTCTTTTGCCCTACCCAGGTACGTGGGGGGGTTTCTTGCCTTTTGGGAGGTCTGAGGTCTTCTTCCAGCGTTCAGTAGGTGTCCTGTAGGAGTTGTTCCATGTGTAGATGTATTTCTGTTGTATCTGTGGGGAGGATGGTGGTCTCCGCGTCTTACTCTTCTGCCATATTCCCGGAACTGTGCACTTCTGAATATAGCATTGGGCCAACATTATGCATCATGATTTCTAGTTTCTACTATGTTATTGTCTCTATATCACAATAGAGTTATTTTTAAAAATGAGAAAACAATTATGGTATCTTTGATGGGGTTTCTGAGAAAATACCTTCTCAGTATTTCTCATTGCGAAATTTCATAATATAACTTCTGCACAAGATGGTTAAATAAAGCCTGGGTAATGATAATACCACTAGACAGGTAGACTGTTTATATCACCATACATCAGATTGATGTTTATTGCACTGATGTCTCCTTCAAGAGGTATTTAAAAAATTTGAAAATTATTAGGGAAATAGAGTATCTAATGGTTTTTGAGCACATAGTTGTTTAGTTGCTTTTATTTTAGCACATATATAATGAGTGTCTGCTGTGTTCAGGGTACCTTTGTACAGTGTTTCAAGTCAGTGTATTATTTGTTATATCATTTAATCCCCAGAACAAATGTGTAAGGTAGGTATATACTCACACTTCATACTCATTTCGCTAAACCACTAGATTCTGCTAATCTCCCGAAGCTTGTATTTGTGTATCATCCTTTTTTAATACAAGGATTTAAAAGAGAAACAGCACTCTATGAATTCTCTTAATTTCTTACGTTGCTTCTGAAGACATGCCTCTGAATTCTTCCTCCTTAATGTGATTTGGACGCATTTTTTAACCTCTCAAGTAAATATTCTCATCTTTAAAATTCTCATCTCTCTGTATGAATTTTATTAAAGTTTATTACAAAGAATACATAAAACAATGTGTATAGCACAATAATTACAATGTTGATCATAAAGAATAAGTAAAATAATATATGCAAAAAAATGATTACAACAGCCAACACATAATAGTTTGTAATTTCCACTTTCTGATGATGACACGGATGGTATGGAAAGCCACGTCATGTGATGGCGTTGTAAACTCTTCCCGCCTATTCGGTCTCTCTGCACACCATTTGAAATGCCTTTGGGATTTGCCTCTTCCTCTCTGTTACCACAGTTGAGTGCGAAGTGCTATGGAAAGTTTAGGAATGATAACGATGAAGAGCATTCTTTTTGCTTAAGTACCCAGATGCTTTTAACAGACTCACCTGTACCCTACCACCTGACTCCTAGACCGTATCTTTGGAGAACTATTCAAAGCCGTCTGAAATCAGTGTAAGCAATTGTGACTCAAACACTTGTTTTTCTGACAGTGGTCTTTGAAAATGAAATGAATAACCATGAGATTAGCTTATAAAATGAAGCACCTCTTGCCTCCATGGCATATCTTCAGTTGAACTCCAAATAAATTACAAATATATAAGATTCACAAACATTTTCAAAAGGTTAGAAAAGTAAAATAGTTATAATCAAGAACACTTATTAAGGCAATACCACTTAATCTGAATCCATAAATCGGGTTTAAAAAAATACACTTAAAATAGCATTTACAAGATAGAGGAGTTTTTCTTGAGAAGAGAACAGAATATATCTGGCTGTTGACAGATGGGAAAAAATTATTTGCAAATAAAGTGTGCCTTCACAATGGATTGTGGGTATTTGGTGATTTAAGAAGTACTGGAAGGCCAATCCGTGTATCTTGAGCTGGGCTACCTGTATTAGGCCACCTGTATAGATGGCCACTAGCCACAGGTGACTCTGAAGCACTTGGAATATTCTAATGCACACCGACATGTGCTATGAGTGTGAAAAACACTGGATTTTGAAGAATTAGTTTTATAAAAATAATACAAAATATCTATAGTGTTTTATATGACTGCATGATGAAATAACAATTCCAGTATATTGAGTTAAATTGCATATTATTAAAATTAATATCACCTATTTATGTTTTCTTCTAATTGTAGATGCTAGGACATTTTAAATCACATCTGTGGCTGGCATGATGTTTCTGTTGGACGGTGCTGGTTTAGAATCTCGTAATTGTATTTGCCACTAACAAGCTCTTTGTCATGGTCTCAGCATCCTAAGTGCTCAGGGCTAACTGATTTGTAGGGTCCTTTCACTTCTGAATGTTCCATGGTTGAATTGTAAGTCTGATTTCACACCCTTAGGGAAGTGCAGTCCTTACATAACCCATGTTTTACTCAACTTGTCTGTTTTCTTGTCCTGGAGTAGTTTGCCTATATGGAGAACATTTTGGTAAAGATATGTTCCAAACTGAGATATTTAAAGAGAATATTGCTCTTGTGTCTAAAACCACTTGCACAGATTAATAAAAAGCTCTTAGTATTATTTCTGTGCTTTGGAACTGTTGGACCATGCCAAATGTAAAGTCTCTAACTTAATCTTCATTCACAGTACAGAATTAATGTCAGGTGCTGCTTGTAATGACAGTCAAATATTACCAAGAACTATTTTATTAAACCTGTCTTTTGTATTTGATATTTGAGTCATTAATAAGAAATATTAGTTTCTTTGAAGGCCATAGTAAAATTAACCTGTGATGTAATTGTCTTAGGGGTTTTCTTTTAATTCCCAATAGATTTTAGTTAATAAAGATCTGTGATTAAGACATTCATTGAATGTTTAGTAGTTGTGTAATGGGGAAAAAATCCATCTACAGATTATATTACCCTCTGGCTCTGAAATTCAAAGACACCTAATAGATTTCTTAAGTGGATAATAATAAAAAGAATATGGCATGGACTAAGCGCATGCCAACTGCATAATGTGAATTCCACTGCTTACTCAATATCATTACTCAAAGGAAAAAATTCGAGAAGATAAATTGAAGCAATTAGATGAGCTGAAGTATTTGGAAGAAAAATGTTGCCATTAAGTTCCCTTCTAACCCTACTTTTTTACTTATTTTCTATTCTTTCACTTTTCAGTAAAAAATGAATGAATGTGATCCCTCAAACATCTATTGATCATCCGGGATGTCAGCACATGTACACTGGAATCATATGTATCAAACATGGTCTAATTTGGGGCTTAAAAATGCTACGGTGGGGGGCTTCCCTGGTGGTGCAGTGGTTGAGAGTCCGCCTGCCGATGCAGGGGACACGGGTTCGTGCCCCGGTCCAGGAAGATCCCACATGCCGCGGAGCGGCTGCGCCCGTGAGCCATGGCCGCTGAGCCTGTGCGTCCGGAGCTTGTGCTCCGCAACGAGAGAGGCCACAACAGTGAGAGGCCCGCGTACCGCAAAAAAAAAAAAAAAATGCTATGGTGTATGCATGCTCTCATCTTAGGAAAATACGTTTCTCTATTAAGTTGTGAGCTGTTAGATTAGATTCTCTAAGAGGAAGCAGACTGAGACAGAGTTCAATGTGCAGGATGTGCGTTCGGGAGTGTCCTGGGGACACATCCCTGGGGAAGAGAGAGAAGAACGCTGAGTGTGACAGAGTGGGGAGCTGAGCTGCAGTGCAGTCCAGACAGGCTTCTCAGCTGACTCCTTGGGATCAAGGCTGAAATGGCCAGACCACTTCATCAAATACTTACTGAATGTGGGCTGCTATGGAAGGGCTGTGACCCTGGGTGAGGTGGTGGTCTGTTGCCAAGGAAGTCCCCGAAGGTGCTGTACTCACAGTGGTTGGAACAACCAGTCCTTCTTTAGAGGTTTTGTGTAATGTACAGCGTGTCCACCGCAGAAAACATTTATATAATTTACAGCAAAGACTGGCGCCTCGTTCTTCATGACATTTATCTACTCCATTTAATAAACGTATATTGAGAACTCGTATGTGTGAGGCACTAGGCTTAGATTTCGGGATACAGAGAACGTGGACGGGATCCCTGAACTTATGATTCTGGCAGCTCAGTCGCACGAGTCCTTCTCCCCCAGCACTTCCCTGACCCCATCAGGACTTCCATCTGATTGAGCCTGTATCTCGTTGTGACACGTAATAATCTTTCTCATCCTCTTTTCTTCCTTCCTATTATATGCCCTGTGATCCATCCTTATAATCACTCCCTCAATTCCTCAGCTCCCTTTACTCTCTTGTACTGACAGAACCCCAGCTCTGGCTAAATTAATCGTTCCAGAGCCTCACCTGAGCGGTTAGACATGATTGGAGAAATACATACACACACACCCCTATGCTGACTTTTGTCACCTTGAATTCATGACAGTGAACCTCAAGTGAGCCCTCAGTGCTACCTGGCAATCCTATTATACTGTATTCCCCTAATGACTTCACTTTGCTACTCTTCAGATGACTAATTCCATGTGCTGAGACATGTTTAAATACTAGCTTTCCAGTGGTGGGAGTGGGATGCAACCTTGATTTGTAACATTTGCTGATTTCTGTGTTGCAAATAGGATGATTTCAAGTTCCCAGTAGGACATCACTGAAAGTGGAGTTGGGAAGAGATGTGGACACTCAGCTCTTTGGGGCTCCAAGGAGCCAGTGCCACCACGCTGAGTATATTCTCCTCAAGCCTGCAACAATCTCCCCTTTCTTCACTTTCAGATGATGACCTGCCTTCTTTCTTCACTGAGACGTTAGAAGCAATTTGAAGAAAACATCCATATACTCACACTACCGAATCTACCAACTTACCTCTTCCTGCATCTGCCCCCCACTCCCAGCTTCCCTCCTGCTGCCAGGAGGGAACTGTCCTTCCTTGCGGCCAAAGCTAAACCCTCCATCTGTGCTTCAGTTTCCATCCAGTCTCTTCTAGCCAGTGACTTTGATCCTGCAATGTTCCCTCCATGACCCTACATCATTATTGCTTTCCTCTTTACAGGATCATTCTCATCAGCATACATACATGATGTAATCCACCACTGAAAAATAGTACTCCTTACCCAACACTCCCTACAGCTAACTTACCGTTTCTCTCTCTCTCTCACAGAGCAAAACGTAAGAGTTAGCTTACCTACTATCTCTAGTTTTTCTACTTGCAGTTTGTTTTGAAACTACTACAATCAGAGGTCTGCTGTCAACTTCTTTTTTTTCATTTTTATTTTATATTAGATTATAGTTGATTTACCATGTGTACAGCAAAGTGAGTCAGTTATACATACATCTATTCTTTTTCAAATTCTTTCCCCATTTAGGTTACTAGAGAATATTGAGCAGAGTTCCCTGTGCTATACAGTAAGTCCTTGTTGGTTATTTATTTTAAGTATAGTAGTGTGTATATGGCAATCCCAAACTCCTAATGTATCCCTCCCTCCCACCTTTCCCCTTTGGTAACCATAATTTTGTTTTCTATGTCTGTGAGTCTGTTTCTGTTTTGTAAATAAGTTCAATTGTATCTTTCTTTTCTTTTCTTTTCTTTTTTTTTTTTTTTAAGATTCCACATATCAAGCTTTCACTTCTTGAAATGACTCTTTACCAGTTCGCCAGTGTCCTCCATATTGCCAAAGCTGGTGGTCAATTCTCAGTTCTCTTGCAACGCAGTCTTTCCACATTGACCTTTGAACAGCTGGTCACCTCTCCCTTCTTAACTAGATTGATCCCTGCAGGAGCCTTCTAACTGTCTGCTCCCTGCTGCCTTCCATGGTCTTCTGTACTCTCTCCTCCAGACAGCAGCCTGAGTGGTATCTTTAAAACATGTCATGCCGTATTTTTCCCTTACTCAGTGTTCTAAGAACATAAATGTTGGTATGGTATTGTAAACCCATGGCCTTTGCTGGAGTCTCCATTAGAAGGGCGAGGCAGGGCAGGGTAAACAGCTCAGGATTTGCTAGTTTGAGTCATTTGGCATGCTCTAAGCTGTAGGAGTGGTCCTTCATTGTCTGGTCCTTGGACTGAAGACTGGTGTCTGGACCTCATTCACATATAGAGGGTAACAGAGGCCACGGGAAGGGATGAATTGCCCAGAAGAGTGTAAAGTGAGGAAAAAAAGGACACAGGAAAGTACCTTGGGGAACACTGACATTCAAGGAATGGTTTAAGGAAGAGAAGTGCACAAAGGAGTCTTAGGAAAAGCTAGAAAAGTAAAAAGGAGAAAATGTGAACTTACAGAAGTTAAGGAAGGGAAGGGTTTTCAGAAACCAAATGAACGGCCACAGTATATTAATATTGCAGAGGTCCATGAGATAAGACCCAAAATAGATTCCTGTAGTTTGAGCAACAGGCTTGGGTTCTTGGTGGGTACAGTGTGAGTGCACTGGTGGGAAACGAGACCACAGTTCAACGAACTAGAGATTGTTACACTGAGTGAAGGAGGTCAGACAGAGAAAGACAGATACCATACGATGTTGCTTATATGTAGAATCTAAAAAAATGGTACAAATGAACTTATTTACAAAACAGAAATAGAGTCACGGATGTAGAAAACAAACTTACGGTTACCAAGGGGGAAAGAAGAGGGGAGGGATAAATTGGGAGATTGGGATTGACACGTACATACTACTATATGTAAAATAGATAACTAATAAGGACCTACTACTATATGGCACAGGGAACTCTACTCAGTACTCTGTAATGACCTGTATGGGAAAATAATCTAAAAAAGTGTGGATGTATGTATATATATAACTGATTCACTTTTGAATCACCTGAAACTAACACAACATTGTAAATCAACTATACTCCAATAAAAATTAATTAAAAATAAAAGAAACCATGAGGAAAGTAATTCTTTTAAGTTTAGCCATGATGGCTAAAGAGAAAGAGGGCAAATATTTTAAGGGAGATGTGACTTTAAGGGAGAGCTTATTTATTTTAAGATTGAGAGACAAATATATTTAAATGCTGATGGCATGGAGATGGTAGAAAGTGGGAGGCTGAAAATATTAAAAACAAAAATAATGAATGAAGGCTTGAAGAGTCAGTAAGAAATGAGACAGAGAGCAAGAGTGGAGGAATAAACCTCAGTGTTCCTGATATTCAGGGTCCAAGCCATGCACCTTACATCATGCTGGGTTTCATTTGAGTAAGCTTGGAGAGGCAGCCATCAATGCTATTGGGAAGTCAGTCTCAGCCATTTTGGAAACTCACTCTCTCGCAGTTCCCAGAGTCCCAGATGCTGTTCTGAAAAGAGGAATCCCCCAAAACCCCACATCTTGAGAAGGGAGGAAGCCTGGCCCTTCAGTGTCTTTTCACGTCAGCTTCCTTTTCACACTTACCCTAGATTATTTGCCTGAACCAGAAATTAGCCATTTCCTCAGAGTTCCTCAAAAGCTCTGATTTTAGTCTCCAAAGTACATGTAATATTTGTGCTTATTCTTTGGTCCCCAGAATCCATGCAGGACTTAGGTTGATTCCACATTGCAATCATTCATTCCCTCCTTTTCTTGGGACATAAAGGCTAATTGTCAAGACCTGAAATTCCAAAATGTCATAAGGTGGCTTCACTCACCTGGCAACGCTTTTTTTTTTGTTTGTTTGTAAGCACAAAAGCATATTGTCTTCTCTAAGTACAGTTTAAAAGGTAAATCAAAGGCCACCAAGGAGAGACAGGGTCATGGCTCTTATTGAAAGTGGCACAATAAAAATATAAGTTAATAGTGGGAAGTAGCCACATAGCACAGGGAGATCAGCTCAGTGCTTTGTGACCACCTAGAGGGGTGGGATAGGGAGGGTGGGAGGGAGACGCAAGAGGGAGTGGATATGGGGATATATGTATATGTCTAGCTGATTCACTTTGTTATACAGCAGAAACTAACAACTTTGTAGAGCAATTATACTCCAATAAAGATGTTAAAAAAAAGATGTAGTACATATATACAATGGAATATTACTCAGCCATAAAAAAGGAACGAAATTGGGTCATTTGTAGAGATGTGGATGGATCTAGAGACTGTCATACAGAGTGAAGTAAGTCAGAAAGAGAAAAACAAATATCGTATATTAACGCACATATGTGGAATCTAGAAAAATGGTACAGATGAACCAGTTTGCAAGGCAGAAATAGAGACACAGATGTAGAGAACAAACTTATGGACACCAAGGTAGGAAAGCAGCGGGGGGGTTATTGTTGGTGGGATGAAATAGATAAATAATAAGAACGTGCTGTATAAAAAATTAAAAAAATAAAATTCAAAAATTAAATAAAATATAAGCTAAGTCTTGGGTACATGTGATTAGGGGAAGAAAGTGAGGAACTTCGCTATATTATATAATTTCCTCTGTAACTAAAGATGTCACAATTATCTGGTGAGAGCAAGTGGGCATAGTAAGAGAGGGGCATGGAGAAATTATTTCTTAAATAATTTCTATTAAGAAAAATATGATCAGGAAGAGGTGCCTATGGAAAAATGTAAGATTTCCTGGTCCATATTCATTTCCAGGAGGAGTTTATGAATCTGTGGAGGCACCTAACTGCCTGCTTTTGTTATTTTTTCCAACAGCACTTTCAGTGATGGTCAGGGTTTTGTCAGGAGTATGTGTGGCAGATAGAAGATGGAAATTGAAGATGTTGGCATAGATAGGACTGGTGCAGATGATGACAAGTATAGGCTAAATGTGGAAGAGAATGAAGATGGAAGGGATCTGACAGATATACGGAGACCATGAAGGAATCCAGGATCTGATGAAAGAGGAATGGCTGAAGAAAAGAGGGGCAAGAGATGACCTTGACAAGGTCATCTGGCAAGATGGCACGAGCCTCAAAGCAACAGGGAGTTTAGCTGAGAGTGGAGAGAAAGGGACCTGGAAGCAGCACCTTAAATACAACAGCTTTAGTAGATGAGCAGCTTCCCTCTGAGAAGGCTGAAAGGGAAGGCCAGCCTTCAGCTGGGCCCTGAAGAGAGACAGGTGAGGAGATGGGAGGTGAGCATTGGTGACTTTGAACTGGGGGGCTCACAGGACACTAAAGAAAGGCTTGGGGAAGGGGGAAGCTATGAGAATTTGAGCCAGATGAGAAAACATGCGGAACAATGTGGAAGGAGTTAGATAACAGCAGAGGTGACCAAGAACAGCATTTGACATGGGGAATCCCAAAAAATGAATCTTCACTGCTCCTCTGGTCCTTAAGAGAATGCAGGGAAGAGTTAGTGTAGGGAAATGAGGGAAGACTTTGCTGTCCTATAGGTCACCTGCTATCCGATGGGATTGAGATTTCGAGGAATTCCAGCTCAGGTGAGCAGGTAGGCCATGGGATTATTTGCTTGTCCATTTTCTCTGTGTGGGGTAGAAATAGTTATGGTCTTTGGGAATATAGGTCTATCTGGGCAGAATCATCCTGGTTTATCTGTTAGGGCACTGGTCCCAAGAAAGGCTGTGTTTGTGTTGGGTCCTTGGGATCTCACTGTGTTGGAAACAGCAGGGTTGTTTCTCAGAAAGTTTCTTTTCCAGGTATTTTGATTCTACTATACATACTATTGAATTCTATAAGGATAGAAATTGACCTTTCTAACCTTTGCACTGTTAATTTTAGGGGCCTTGAAATTGGCAGTTGCTTTATGATGTGGTGTCAAATGGTGGAAAGTTCTACCTGTGAACCTACCTCCTCTACTGACTCCCTTTAAATGTTTAATTATACATTACAGGATAATTTCTTTATTCTTTCTTTAAATCCAAATTCACCATGCAGGGACAATTGTGTGTAGACTTCCTGGACATTCACGTTTTAATGACATTATTTTTCCGAGGTAGGATGTGATGGTTGAGAATACTGAGGAGTGTGGGGATGGGATGGGGAATAATATAGGTGCAGAAAACAGAAGGCAGAATATTAAAGATAAATAAACTAGATGACGGAGAGTCTGTACGTAGTGTGTGCAAGACTTTTTTCTAAATGTTCTACAAATATTAACATATTTAATCATCATAACAATCCCATGAGGTGGATACTATTATTATCATTCCCATGTTACAGATGAGGAAAATGAAGCATAGAGCAATTAAGGAACGTATCCAAGGCTGCACAGCTGAGTGGGCTGGAGTCTATCTTGGGCTAATTGAGAAGCAGCTGAGCATAATGGTTAACTAATGCCATTCCTGACATTTTCGCTCATCCTGTTGGTTAATCAGTGTTGGGTTTCTAAGCAATTTATAAGGGATGATGCAGAGGACTATTTAAAAGAACCAATAGCATTTGCATAATTTAGAAGAGAATTGAGAGTGATAAAACTGTCAGTGCCCTCTCCAATGGTGATTATGCAAGGCAGAGAAACTCAATTACATCCAATCAAGTCTCCAACTGTAGTGTGGAGTTTTCATTAGTAGTGGCGAAGGCAGGCATGTACACATTAGATTTTTTTTGTATACGAAATTAATGACACATTAAAATAAAGAAAACTTAGGCAGCCTATTTTAAAGCCTGTATTCTAATTACTTTCCTCATTATGTTTCAACATGGTATATTCCTAGATCACGTACCAAGTGATGGGAGTCTGTGACCTTGTACTATCCCAAAAGGCTTGGGAAGATCCCACCTGGAATTAATATATTTCCCAGATCCTTTATAAAGTATTCTAAACAGTGGAATTTAATCTAAACAGACAATTACATTTAGTCTCATATATATAAACAGATTTAATGATTAAATTCATGTGATTTGTTATATGATACAGATGCAATTTCATATCAATCAATAAGGAAGGGAGAAATTATTCATAAATGGTACTAGGACAGTTGGTTAGCCTAAATTAATACAGGTAGGATTTCTATTTAATTCCACACACCAAAGTCTATTTTACATCTAAACACAGTTTTCCAAATGGCATCATACAGTTTAGCATGTAAAAAAAATGAAGTTTGAACTGGTCCCCAGGATTCAACCCAAGGACACAGGTTATCCTGTCATATTTCTAATTCAGTACCATACAGCGTGTGGTTCCTGATTCAGACTCTGATGCTCTAAGCTTCCTGGAGAAAACATCACCCAGATGTAAGCTGAAAAGGTGGTAGTACCCAGAGCTGTAACACCTAGGGTCCCAGCCAGCTCTCCGTAGGTAGGTGAGTGCTGAGGAAAGGGCCCGGATGAATCATCAGAGGCAGTCATCCCAGGATGGGCACCAGCAATCCAGCGCCAGGCCCATCAGGTCAGATGCACTGCTCATTTTCCATCCCTCTCTGTTTATCACCAGCAGTCTGGAATGGCAGTGAATGACCACTGTTGTGACACCGGAGATACAACAGTGACACTCAACATAATGTAACACAGATACTTGGGCCTGAATGGAAATTGATGGCTCAAGGCTCTACATCTGAGTGTGAGAAATTCTGGGAGAATCAGCAGGCTACTTGGGGGGGGGGGCAGTTCATGGATTATTGTTAAGAAGTCCCATAAAGGTTCTGGACGTCTTCCCAATTTGGTCATTGTAGGAAGTGTGCTTTTATTTTATTTTGACTTACAGGATTGTGTAATGACTAAGAACAAAGAGTTTGGAGATGGACTTGGAATTAAAGTCAAGCTCCCCCCCCACCCCGCCTTGCTTAGCCATGTGTCCCTAAGTTTCCTAAACTTTTGCCAGTATTTGAAAATGTGGCTCAGCCATTCTCCTCTTACAAATAAGAATCATTTCAAAAATTCAGTCTTTTCCTCTTTTCTTTTGCTGTTCTTTGAGGGAAACAGAATTCTGATGTGTTTTTATGGAGGATGGAGGACTCCACAATCCTGCTGATGACAGCATAAGAAACTGGCCATCTCTGTACCACCTGAGGGCTCATGTTTAGTGTCCTTCTCTAACCTGGACGCCCCTCTTGCCCCACCGAGTCTCGTTGGGATGATGTTGCTTTGCTCCAAGCAGGCATAGGCATGGCATCTTCCAAGGACTGCAGAAGTCCGGATCTGCCCTTGTTTCTTCTGTCTTGTCCTTGCCTGTCTCCACCAGGCTAGTCCCTGGTCTCTCCCCTCTCCCCACCAGAAACACATTAATCCTTCCCATAATCTAGATTCTTGCCCTGGGCCTTGACACCATAGATCCATTCTTTCCCTCAGGCCTCCGCCTTTCCTTGTATCATCAAGATTAATTATTGCACAGGGTGATTGATAGTCAATATATCAATTTCCCTTCCAGGGCAAACATCATCATGAGTTAGCCCAATGGCTAAATCATTAAACTTGGGTACATTTTGGTATAAAAACTTGTTAAAAGTGGGTTTTTTAGTCTCATCCATGATTACCTTGTTCTACTCAAATAATAACTTTCATTTGCTTACTAGCTGTCAAATATGTGATGAGTTTATACACATGATACGTATCCTGATTCCTCATGAACAACCTTCATAGTAACTACCAATGTTCCCATTTTAAAAGTGGAGGAGTTTAGGCTACAAATTTCAGTATTGTGCCTAAGATTACATGTATATTAAGTATCAGAGTGAGAATTCAAACCAAACTTTTACTTCAAAATCTATGTTTTTTCTACTTAATAAATTACATTTTTACTTATTACTTTTCTTTTAACTGCAATACATGTTTTCTTTTTATATCAAGCAATTATAAAAGCTTTACTCAAAGTAGGAGTAAATGATTATTATTTTTTAATCATAGAAAATGAACCGAAATTATAGCTGGGTTTACTTGACCAAACTACATTGATTATTTTAACTGACCTTATCAATTAAATGGAAAAAATCAATAGTAAACAATCAAATCTGGTTGTGAGAAAACTTCATTTTATTTAGATTAATTAATCAAATCTGAAGTCAAAGAAATCCACTCATAAAAGGAACTCCAGTTTAAGAGATTGTTTGAAATTTGATCAGCATTAAAAAATCTGAAAAAGTTTTCACATAATGACCATATGTCAAAATCATATTTGTCCCATGTATATTAAAAGCGTTTTTTCTGCAGTTATTTACAACTTATTCTAAATATTTGTCTTTGAGTTTTTCACTAGAAGTGTATCCTGAATAAATTTGTAAATTGAATTATTTCAAATATATTTGATGTTATATATTAATTTTTACATTAATTTCCAGTATATTCCTAATAAGAAATCTAAAAGATTTTGACCTTTAAGAGTGCTGAGTACAGCAAAATGAGCGCCATTGTATTTTAAATAATGTTCAAGGGAATGGAACAAAGTTACATTTGTCACAGTTGAAAATACTCCAGTGTAATCTTTTGATTTATTCACCAAAAGCTCTCTGGAGATTTTGTAAATCAAAGTTATACTCAGAGTGTTCAAGTTTGCTGTTGGATTTCTGATTCAGACAAAGATTTGTAATGTCACAATTTGGCCACCTTTATTTTGACCTACCATCACAGACGATATTTTGATTTGGCATATGGCTTTTTATATGTGTCCACTCTAGTAAGTGGACAGTTTATATGGTCTGTGAAGCAACGGCAAATTCCAGCGTGAAAGGAAGAAAAGAAGATATTTAAAAATTATATCCTACTACTCTGACAACAGAATTTTGATCATGAAATGTCTAATTTTTAATGATTTTATTTTTTCGTTTTTTTTGAATTTTATTTTATTTTATTTTTACACAACAGGTTCTTCTTAGTTATCTATTTTATACATACTGGTGTATATATGTCAATCCCAATCTCCCAATTCATCCCCCCACCCCCCCGGCACTTTCCCCCCTTGGTGTCCATACGTTCTCTACATCTGTGTCTCTATTTCTGCCTTGCAAAACTGGTTCAACTCTACCATTTTTCTAGATTCCATATATATGCATTAATATATGATATTTGTTTTTCTCTTTCTGACTTACTTCACTCTGTATGACAGTGTCTAGGTCCATCCACGTCTCCACAAATGACCCAATTTCATTCCTTTTTGTGGCTGAGTAATATTCCATTGTATATATGTACCACAACTTCTTTATCCATTCGTCTGTCAGTGGGCATTTAGGTTGCTTCCATGACCTGGCTATTGTAAATAGTGCTGCAATGAACACTGGGATGCATGTGTCTTTTTACATTTTGGTTTTCTCTGGGTATATGTCAAGTAGTGGGATTACTAGTTTATAGGATAATTCTATTTTTAGTTTTTCAAGCAACCTCCATACTGTACTCCGTAGTGGCTATGTCAATTTACATTCCTACCAACAGTGCAAGAGGGTTCCCTTTTCTCCACACTCTCTCCAGGATTTGTCGTTTGTAGATTTTCTGATGATGGCCGCTCTAACTGGTGTGAGGTGATACCTCATTGTATCATTGTATTGTATGATTTGCATTTCTCTAATAATTAGTGATGTTGAGCAGCTTTTCATGTGCCCCTTGGCCATCTCTCTCTCTCTCTCTGTGTCTGTCTATCTGTCTGTCTATCTACCTACCTACTTATCGATCTGAATTGTGGTTTCCAGTCTCATCTGGATACTCAGGCCCACTCAGCAGTCTTCATAATTTCATTCTCCTGTTATCCATGCAGAACTTTATTTTTCCAACTTTAATCATTTTTCTCATGGTCCCTATCCCAACACTTCTCTCCAGCAGTGTGTGTTCTTGTACTTCATCAAGAGTCTCCAGTCCCCTTAATGTATTTCAGCCTCCAAATATATCCACATGTACTCCCATCTTTACCTCCTCTATTTAGTTTTTATGAAAATAGGGCCCTTCTACTTCAAAATAAAATCTCTTTACTTACATTCTAGTTCATATGCCCATCTGTATCATCAGAGACTTTTGTTCCGGGAATTATCTAGTCTTTCTTACATTTTCAGACTTTCTCTACCTGTTGAATTTTCTTCCTGAGTGGCTGGAGTAGCTACCATCCACATACAGCCCTCCTCAAAGCTGACCACTTGAATTGTCAACCTATTGCTCTCCTACCCTTGCGATCAAGTACTTGAAGAGAGAGTCTGTCTGATCGTCTGCATTTTCAGTGTCCATTTCAAGTACTGTAATTTGGCTTCTCCTTTTATTACTGCATTAAAATGGCTCTTGCAGTGTCAATAGTGACTTGCTTATAGCCACTTCTTGGTACTTATCTTACTTGACCTCCTCATGGCGTTTTGCTTAATGGTTGCACCCTTATTAAAATGGATTTCATTTTACAAACCACTTGTAATCCTTTGGTTAATGCTCCAGCTATACAGCCAGTGAGGAACCTGGTAGAAATGCTCAATTCTTTTCCCTCCATTACCACCGAAATTCAGTGGCACCCTAAGTACTGCTGATTCTACTCTGATATAATCCCTTTCCTATACATCTCCTGTTCATCACCAATATTACTACCCTAGGTAAACGTATTGCCAAATTTTTTTATTAGCTTACTAAAATATTTTTCTAACTAATCTTCTACTTGAAAAATAGAAAGGATCTGACTTCTAGTTGAATGATTCTCCAAATGCCCACTGATTTCTTTGAAAATGCTGACCTAGTCATATTTCTCTAATTTAAATCACTCATGTTGCTTAAGCAATGGTTCCAAACTATTGGTCCGATGACCTTGTTTGTGGTAGATACTGTGGACTTCTCCAAAGCAATATCCTATACTGTATTATATCTGAACCCTGATTTTATTCATTTATTTTATTCACATTGTGTGTGTTTAGGTATTTCATGGAAGCCCCATGCCCCTTCTCAGAAACAAGAGATGAATACTGATTAGCAGTTATGGTAAATCCATTGCCCTCGACAGTGACTGGTTTAAAGTGGCTATATAAGGAAATTTTGGGTAATGAAACATGAGGAAGTACCTATTGGCAGGGGCATCTCTGCAAGAGTTTTCCTTGCCCTCAGAAAGAGATACAGAGAAGAAAAAAGGATTTCATTCATTGGGTGGTATTGTATGAAGATATGAACCCCAAGCCTACTGAACCCATCTCAGAACTGAGAGGTGGAGTAGCTGATACACTGCAGCGTGCAAAGCAGAAAAACAGAAATAATCTGAATCTTTGTTGACATCATTGGGCTACTAAATTACTCAACAATGGAGCTATCCTATCTTGAGACTACTTACTGTATAAGATGCTACATCTTTTAAAGTTACTTCTTAAGTTTTCTGTTGCCTAAAGCCTGATACAGTTTATATCAGAGACCTGGAAGCTTGTTAAAGGGCTTCCCTGGTGGCGCAGTGGTTGAGAGTCCGCCTGCCGATGCAGGGGACACGGGTTTGTGCCCCGGTCCGGGAAGATCCCACATGCCGCGGAGCGGCTGGGCCCGTGAGCCATGGCCGCTGAGCCTGCGCGTCTGGAGCCTGTGTTCCGCAACGGGAGAGGCCACATCAGTGAGAGGCCCGCGTACCGCAAAAAAAAAAACAAAACCCTGTTTACCCAAGGTGATTCTGGTTTAGGAAGTTTGGCGATAAGGCTCAGCAATCTATATATGTAACAATTTTGATGAGCAGCCAGGTTTGGGAACCACTACTGGAAGAACTTCTTTTTACATTGTTTTGTTTGGTTAATACCTTCTAAGATATGACCCTTGCCTACCTCCCTCCTCTTTCTCACCTCGTTATTCACCACTCTGTAAAACAATACGCCTTCAAGTTATGTTAAGCTACTTGACATTCACCCTTTTTCTCATTCTCTAGCTTTTCCTGTAATGTGATTTTCCTCTTCTCTCACTTGGCAAACTTTTACTCATTTTTAAAGTCTCAGTATGAGCTTTTTTCCCTTGTGATTTCTTTCCTATTACACCAATGTGCAATTGATAACTCTGTGTTTGTGTCACTATTTTACCCAGCAACAATGTTTTGATTATTTCATGTATGGCACTGTAGCCTAATTATGTTTACACGCTGTATTTGCTATTAGGTTCAGAGTTTCCTTGGGAGTAGACGTGATGTTCTATTTAATTTAGTTTTCTTTTAATCCTAGTAAATTAAGTACATAGAGAGGTACTCATTAAAAATCTGTGGGGTAGAATTAAATTGAAGAAGAAACCAGAGCTCCTTCTATATGTCAAGGAGTATGTCAGGAATTGGTGGTGAAACGGTACCTAAGCAGATCCTTGGCAACCAGGAAATAGCTAGAAGACAGATTCCCCTTTGATTAGCCTATGCTCATGAAAAACTGAAGATGAAAAATATTTTTAGATGAGACAAGATAAAAAGCTTACTCTGATGATATATAAATATACCCACTCTAGTAAAAGTGTACTTAGTTATTACATTTCATTTTTAACTGAAATTAGAAGAACATGCTGTTGCATCACCCCTTTATGGTAGTATAGTGGACAGGGTAACTTGACCAACTTTTTTTCTCACAAACACCTGAAGTTATAGAAAAACTATTAAAAAAATATATTGTTAAATGCATCAATGAGCTACCATGAGTGGAAGAAACTGGCAGGATGTAAGCAAATATTAATCAATTAGGAAACCTAGGGTGGTAAGCAGACCACAGAAGCCACTTTTAGCCTTGAAGGCATTTAACAAATCTGGTGAAGTCGAACTTCACTCTTCATGATTTTCAGGGCTTTCAGGACCAGAGAGAAGGTGCCCACTCAAGGACAAAACTCTAATAAGAGCCTGTCTGTGATAGGCAGAAATAATGACCCCACTCAAAGATATTCATGTCCTAATTTCTGGAAACTGTGAATAGGTTATATTATATAGCAAAGGGGAGCTATGGTCGCTAATTAGCTGATCTTAAAATAATTATTATTAAAATTATGCTGGGTCATCCAGGTGGGTGCAGTGTAATCAAAATGTCCTTAAAAGTAGAAGAGGGAGGCAGAAGGGTCAGTGACAGAGCAATGTAATGTAAGGAAGACTTGGGCAGCCATTGCTGGCTTTCAGATGGAGGGAAAGGTTCAGGAGTTCAAGAATCTAGACAATCTGGAAAGGACAGAGAAACAAATTTTCCTATAGAGTCTCCACAAAGGAACTTGGCATTGGTGACACCTTGATTCTAGCTAGATGAGATCCATTTCAAACTTCATTTTCAACTATAGAACTGTTAGATAATAAACTTATATTGTTTTAAGCCACTAGATTTCTTACAGTTGCCACAGGAAACTAATACATCCTCCTTGATACCAACCCTTTAGAGCTTGAATATAAAGCATCTCTTCAAAAGTAAGAGTGAGCTGGAATTATGCCAGCCACTTAATGTTAGCAATTGATGAATGAAAATAATAATCTCTGCACTTATTTGGTAGCCAGATCCCTACCCTCAGTAATGAATTCCTGATATTGGGTACCTGGCCCTAAAACCTTTAAGCCAAAAAGTTAATGTTAATTGGATGTGCTCTTGCATGGTAGAACCAAATACATATCCTATCTGAGAGAAGCCACCTTTAAACTAAGCCTTGAAGAATCTCCACAATAAAGTCCCAAGAAATATGTGCTCACTAACAAATAATATAAAATAAGCGCACAGAAAAGCAGGTTACCATGCATAGGTGTGAACAGATAGAGCAGGCAGAAGAGTTAGACCCAGAAAGTATCATGATACAGGAAATATAAGATACAGAATGCAAAATCAGTAGGTTATAATATTAAAAGACATAGAGCAGATTGAATTCTGAGGAATGAGCAACATGATATCAAATTAGTAGACAGATCTGAAGGAAAAAGAACAGCTTAAGAGAGAATTGGTGAACTGAAAGAAATATTAAAAGAATGTATCCATTATTCAGCACGGAGATCATGAAATGAAAATATTAAATGCTAAGGTGAATGGAGGAGAGAATAAGAAAGTTTATGTATGCAGCATGGTATGTAGTACAAAAAACTGTTGACAGCTTCTTATATTCAAGACAGTGCACTAATGTTTGTAGTAGGTACAAAGACATGCCAGACTTGGTCTCAGCTCTCAGACAGCTTTTGCAGGACTATAGTGCAAATTGCTGTAACATCTGGGAGCACTATTACTTATAAATAGACTTGGAATTGGGGTAGCAATGTCTTTAACCAATTTAATACAAGGGATAAATTTATGTTGGGTTTAAAATATAATTTACCAATATTACTCAGCCATAAAAAAGAATGAAATATTGTCATTTGTAGCAGCTGGATGAACCTAGAGATTATCATGCAAAGTGAAGTAAGTCAGAGAAAGACAAATATTATATGATATCACTTAGATGTGTAATCTAAAAAATAATACAAATGAATTTATTTACAAAACAAAAACAGACTCACAGACATAGAAAACAAATGTATGGTTACCAAAGGGGAAAGAGATGGGGGTGGAGGGATAACAGATACACACTACTATATATGAAATATATACACAGAGATACACTACTATATATAAAATATAAGCAACAAGGATTTACTGTATAGCACAGGGAACTATATTTAATATCTTGCAATAACCTGTAGTGGAAAATAATCTGAAAAAAATATAACTGAATCACCTTGCTGTACACCTGAAACTAACATAATATTGTAAATCAACTATACTTCAATTAAAAATATATATAATTTATCAATACGTAATTTGAGTTTATGCCAAGTAATTTTCTCATCTATCAGTTTTTAACATATTTTTGGCCACTTTGCTGTTATTTCTATCCTCTCAAAGATAGTCGGAAATACAGAGGGAAGAAGTGAAACTCTGTTAGCTTAATTGCATTGGAGATTGAATTTATTGACCAAAGTGAGTATTTCGAGTTATATATTTATCTGTGCTATTTCATTTTTTTCCTGTTAAAAGAAAGCTGCCCATTATTAAAAATTTTATACTCATTATCACCTTTGATATATTCTTAGTGCTATTTATAGCAGGTAAAAAGAAAAAATGTATAAATATAGAACCTCTAACTAGTTCAAGATTATTATGATTTATACAGTTTGGTTATTCATAGTAATTTGCAGGCATGAGGATGAATTGTCATAGAGGATGATAAAGTATACATTCAGAGTGTACATTCAGTAAGCTAAGTATAATTTTTGTGAATGTTGTTTTCTGTCAGAATCTCTCTGCATGATATTATCTTGCATGTTGAATTCAGACCAGATATTTAAATTTGTCTCTCACTTAATTAAAAATCATCGTAAAGTTACTTCCAAGAGGACAGAGAGGAACAGCGGTTCATGATGGTTTCCTCCAACTTACAATGTATTGCAAAGGGCACTCTTACACAAGATTGCACACTCCCTGATCACCCTTCTTCTCAGAATCTAGAAGGAATCAGAAGCTTTGCCTGTGCCCCCATAGCTTCTAGTGAGCAACCCTTGTGTACCTTTCGTGAAGCATTGCAATTACTCGCTTATTTGTCTCTGCAGCTAAACTGTGGGCTATACTCAGTGTTACCTATCTGTGAACTCCCCGTGGTTTAGTCACTTAACAGGTACAGCAACCGACATATTTCCTAATATTTAAATCCACGTTCTTTACAAAATATTATCCTGAGAATTAAAATTTAATAAAGCTTTAATTTGGGGAAAATATGTAAGTACCGGACGAAAGCAGTTTTCTAAGTAAAAAAAAAAAAGAAAAAGAGAGTTAGTTCAAAGTTACTTTCGAAGAGAGGGAAAATGTCTCAAAATTTCTTTCAGTGGTCTTGGATGTTCAGTAGCTGATTTGTGTGGAGGTTGAAGCAACCTTGAAGCTCACACACTATTGTTTTTGCGATAGAGAGGGGATGTGGGAAAATCCAGGACGTTGAGAGCAAAGAGAGGAAAATGCCTCTGGATTACTTGAGTGCTGTAGTTTAATATTCCTCTTTATCTGTGCAATACTTCTTTTATTGAAGTTTACTTTGGTATTATTAATATAGTCATACTTTATTTCTCGTGATTAGTACTTGCATGGTTTATCTTTTCCATCCTTTTCATCCATGTCCTTATATTTAATTGTCTCATAAATAGCATGTTTACTGTAAATAACAGTCAAATAATCTCCATATTTTATTTGGAATGACTAGTCTGTTTATATTTAATATGATTAATGATAGGTTTGGGTCTAAGTCCACCTTCTTTTTATTTGTTCTCTGCTTCTGTCATCTATTCTCAGTTTCGTGTTTCCTATTCTCCCTTTCTTGTATGTATAGGTATTTCACTTTATCCCTCCATTGGCTCTTTTGCTGTTTCTCTTTGTTTTGCATTCTGTGGTTGCACAAGAGATCAAGTACTTATCACAGTCTTCTTTGAATTAATATTCTACTTCACAATCACCAAAATAACTATGCAGCACTACTGTTTCTATTATTTGAGCTATTGTTGGCATGTAATTTATTCCTGCATGTAGTGTACATACCACAATATATTATTATATTTGTTTTACATAGTTAATAGTCCTCTAAATAAATGTTTAAAATAATATTTTATGTTTACCCATTTATTATCCCTTTCTGGTTCTCTTTATTCCTTTTTTCTATCTTGGATCATTTTCCTTTGGCAGAAGAATGCTCTTTGAGTTCTAACAGTGCAGCTTTGTGGAAGGAAGTTATGAAGCTTTTACTTGTCTGAAAGTTTCCGTAATTGCTCTCATATGTCAAGGATATTTTCATTGGGTGTGGAATTCAAGACAAATAATTTTTCTTTCAGCATGTTTAAGTTGTAAATCTCTTGTTTTTTAGCTTTTATTCTCATCACACTGAACATAATATGACTGTCCTCTTCTCCACCCCCCAACCCCAGCTTCTCTATGATAGGCACGTGGGTTTGTTCTTATTGTTTTTTATTTTGTCCTGTAAAGTGTTCTCTGAGCTTCTTGGACATATGGGTTGATGAATTTCTTTATTTTTGGAAAAGTGGAAGAATCATGGCCATGGAATTTTGAAAAAAATTTCTTCCCCATTCCCTTTCTTACCTCCATATCTGGGGCTTCAGTGTTAACATATGTCTTATTGCATAGGTCTCTGAGTTTCTGTTTTGTTTTCTCCCTGTGCTTCCATTTGAATAATTTCTATTAGCCTATGTTTGGGTTCACTACTCTTTTCTTCCACTGTGTCTAGTCTGCTTTAAGCCCATATAATGATTTTCTTATTTCAAAGATGCTTTTTTTTTCGGTTCTATAATTCTCTTTTGGTTATTTTTTAGATTTCCTAGTTTTAGAATTTGTAGAATTCTTATCTTTCTAATCCATTTTGAAAGATATTTACTCTAAATTATATATATACATACCCATACACACACATATATATAATTTCTTGTTAAATCTGAGTCTGGGTCATTGTTGGAACTGTTTCTGTTAATCATTTTTTCTCTTGATTATGGGTCATGTTTTCCTATTCATTCGTTGGTCTCATAATTTTTTTTTTTTATACAGCAGGTTCTTATTAGTCATCCATTTTATACACATCAGTGTATACATGTCAATCCCAATCTCCCAATTCATCCCACCACCGTCCCCACCTCCCCCCGCCACTCTCCTCCCTTGGTGTTCATATGTTTGTTCTCTACATCTGTGTCTCAATTACTGCCCTGAAAACCAGTTCATTGGTACCATTTTTCTAGGTTCCACATATATGCGTTAATATGTGATATTTGTTTTTCTCTTTCTGACTTACTTCACTCTGTATGACAGTCTCTAGATTCATCAACGTCTCTACAAATGACCCAATTTCGTTCCTTTTTATGGCTGAGTAATATTCTATTGTATATATGTGTCACATCTTCTTTATCCATTCATCTGTCGATGGACACTTAGGTTGCTTCCGTGTCCTGGCTATTGTAAATAGAGCTGCAATGAACATTGTGGTACATGACTCCCTTTGAATTATGGTTTTCTCAGGGTATATGCCCAGTAGTGGGATTGCTGGGTCATATGGTAATTCTATTTTTAGTCTTTTAAGGAACGTCCATACTGTTTTCCATAGTGGCTGTATCAATTTACATTCCCACCAACAGTGCAAGGGGGTTCCCTTTTCTCCACACCCTCTCCAGTATTTGTTGTTTGTAGATTTTCTGATGATGGGCACTCTAACTGCTTTGAGGTGATAACTCACTAGTTTTGATTTGCATTTCTCTAATAATTAGTGATGTTGAGCAGCTTTTCACATGCTTCTAGGCCATCTGTATGTCCTCTTTGGAGAAATGCCTATTTAGGTCTTCTGCCCATTTTTTGATTGGGTTGCTTGTTTTTTTTTTTTTTTTAATATTGAGCTGCATGAGCTGTTTATATATTTTGGAGATTAATCCTTTGTCCGTTGATTCATTTGCAATTTTTTTTTTCCCATTCTGAGTGTTTTCTTTTCGTCTTGTGTGTAGTTTCCTTTGCTTTGCAAAAGCTTTAAGTTTCATTAGGTCCCATTTGTTTCTTTTTGTTTTTTTTTCCATTACTCTAGGAGGTGGATCAAAAAAGATCTTCCTGTGATTTATGTCAAAGAGTGTTCTTCCTATGTTTTCCTCTAAGAGTTTTATGGTGTCTGGTCTTACATTTAGGTCTTTAATCCATTTTGAGTTTATTTTTGTGTATGGTGTTAGGGAGTGTTCTAATTTCATTCTTTTACATGTAGCTGCCCAGTTTTCCCAGCACCACTTATTGAAGAGACTGTCTTTTCTCCACTGTATATACTTGCCTCCTTTGTCATAGATTAGTTGACAAGAGGTGCGTGGGTTCATCTCTGGGCTTTCTATCCTGTTTCATGATCTGTACTTCTCTTTTTGTGCCAGTACCATATTGTCTTGATTACTGTAGCTTTGTAGTATAGTCTGAAGTCAGGGAGTGTGATGCCTCCAGCTCCATTTTTTTCCCTCAAGACTGCTTTGGCTATTCGGGATCTTTTGTGTCTACATACAAATTTTAAGATTTTTTGTTCTAGTTCTGTAAAAAATGCCATTGGTAATTTGATAGGGATTGCATTGAATCTGTAGATTGCTTTGGGTAGTATAATCATTTTCATAATATTGATTCTTCCAATCCAAGAACAGGGTATATCTCTCCATCTGTTGGTATCATCTTTAGTATCTTTCAACAGTGTCTTATAGTTTTCTGCATACAGGTCTTTTGTCTCCCTAGGTAGGTTTATTCCTAGGTATTTTATTATTTTTGTTGCAATGGTAAATGGGAGTGTTTTCTTAATTTCTCTTTCAGATTTTTCATCATTAGTGTATAGGAATGCAAGAGATTTCTGTGCATTAATTTTGTATCCTGCAACTTTACCGACTTCATTGATTAGCTCTAGTAGTTTTCTGATGGCATCTTTAGGATTCTCTATGTATAGTATCATGTCATCTGCCAACAGTGACAGGTTTACTTCTTCTTTTCCAATTTGTATTCCTTTTATTTCTTTTTCTTCGCTGATTGCTGTGGGTAGGACTTCCAAAACTATGTTGAATAACAGTGGTGAGAGTGGACATCCTGGTCTTGTTCCTGATCTTAGAGGAAATACTTTCAGTTTTTCACCATTGAGAATGATGTTTGCTGTGGGTTTGCCATATATGGCCTTTATTATGTTGAGGTAGGTTCCCTTTATGCCCACTTTGTGGAGAGTTTTTATCATAAATGGGTGTTGAATTTTGTCAGAAGCTTTTTATGCATCTATTGAGATGATCTTATGGTTTTTCTTCTTCAGTTTGTTAATATGGTATATCACATTGACTGATTTGTGTATATTGAAGAATCCTTGCATCCCTGGGATAAATCCCACTTGGTCATGGTGTATGATCCTTTTAATGTGTTGTTGGATTCTGTTTGGTAGTAATTTGTCGAGGATTTTTGCACCTGTATTCATCAGTGATGTTGGTCTGCAATTTTCTTTTTTTGTAGTATCTTTGTGTGGTTTTGGTATCAGGGTGATGGTGACCTCATAGAATGAGTTTGGG
Organism: Monodon monoceros; assembly: GCF_005190385.1. NCBI lineage: Eukaryota > Metazoa > Chordata > Mammalia > Artiodactyla > Monodontidae > Monodon > Monodon monoceros. Next base: position 7,946,740 of record NW_021703774.1, on the reverse strand, counting down.
AGTGTTCCTTCCTCTGCAATTTTTTGGAAGAGTTTTGAGAAGGATGGATGTTAGCTCTTCTCTAAATGTTTGATAGAATTCACCTGTGAAGCCATCTGGTCCTGGACTTCTGTTTGTTGGAAGATTTTTAATCACAATTTCAGTTTCATTCCTTGTGATTGGTCTGTTCATATTTTCTGTTTCTTCCTGGTTCATTCTTGGAAGGTTATACGTTTCTAAGAATTTGTCCATTTCTTCCAGGTTGTCCATTTTATTGACATAGAGTTGCTTGTAGTAGTCTCCTAGGATGCTTTGTATTTCTGCGGTGTCTGTTGTAACGACTCCTTTTGCATTTCTAATTTTATTGATTTGAGTCCTCTCTCTCTTGATGAGTCTGGCTAATGCTTTATCAATTTTGTTTATCTTCTCAAAGAACCAGCTTTTAGTTTTTTTGATCTTTGCTATTGTTTTCTTTGTTTCTATTTCATTTATTTCTGCTCTGATCTTTATGATTTCTTACCTTCTGCTAACTTTGGGTTTTGTTTGTTCTTCTTTCTCTAGTTTCTTTAGGTTTAAGGTTAGATTGTTTATTTGAGATTTTTCTTGTTTCTTCAGGTAGGCTTGTATAGCTGTAAACTTCCCTCTGAGAACTGCTTTTGTTGCATCCCATAGGTTTTGGATCATCGTGTTTTCATTATCATTTGTCTCTAGGTATTTTTTGATTTCCTCTTTGATTTCTTCAGTGATTTCTTGGTTTTTAGTAGCGTGTTGTTTAGCCTCCCTATGTTTGTGTTTTTTTATGTTTTTTTTCCCTGTAATTAATTTCTAATCTCATAGCACTGTGGTCAGAAAAGATGCTTGATATGATTTATATTTTCTTAAATTTACTGAGGCTTGATTCGTGACTGAAGGTGTGATCTATCCTGGAGAATGTTCCATGTGAAGTTGAGAACAAAGTGTAATCTGTTGTTTTTGGATGGAATATCCTGTAAATGTCAATTAAATCTATCTGGTCTATTGTATACTTTAAAGCTTGTCTTTCCTTATTAATTTTATGTTTGGATGATCTGCCCAATAATAGTTCCCCACTCTTTTTGTGTTACTGTTGATTTCCTCTTTTATAACTGTTAACAGTTGCCTTATGTATTGGGGTGCTCCTATGTTGGGTGCATATATATTTATAGTTGTTATTTCTTCTTCTTGGATTGATCCCTTGATCATTATGTAATGTCCTTCCTTGTCTCTTGTAACGTTCTTTATCTTAAAGTCTATTTTATCTGATATGAGTATTGCTATTCCAGCTTACTTTTGATTTCCATATGCATGGAATATCTTTTTCCACCCCCTCACTTTCAGTCTGAATGTGTCCCTAGGTCTGAAGTGGGTCTCTTGTAGACAGCATGTATATGGGTCTTGTTTTTGTATCTGTTCGGCAAGCCTGTGTCTTTTGGTCAGAGCATTTAATCCATTCATGTTGAAGGTAATTATTGATATGTATGTTCCTATTACCATTTTCTTAATTGTTTTGGGTTTGGTTTTGTAGCTCCTCTTCTCTTGTGTTTCCCACTTAGAGAAGTTCCTTTAGCATTTGTTGTAGAGCTGGTTTAGTGGTGTTGAATTCTCTTAGCTTTTTTGCTTGTCTGTAAAGCTTTTGATTTCTCCATCGCATCTGAATGAGATCCTTGCCAGGTAGAGTAATCTTTGGTGTAGGTTCTTCCCTATCAGTACTTTAAGTATATCATGCCACCCCCTTCTGGCTTGTTGAGTTTCTGCTGAGAAATCATCTGTTAACCTTATGGGAGTTCCCTTGTATGTTATTTGTCATTTTTCCCTTGGTGATTTCAATAATTTTTCTTTGTCTTTAATTTTTGCCAATTTGATTACTATGTGTCTTGTGTTTCTCGTTGGGTTTATCTTGTATGGGACTCTCTGCACTTCCTGGACTTGGGTGGCTATTTCCTTTCCCATGTTAGGGAAGTTTTCGACTATAATCTCTTCAAATATTTTCTCAGGTCCTTTCTCTTCCTCTTCTCCTTCTGGGACCCCGTTAATGTGAATGTGGTTGCATTTAATGTTGTCCCAGAGGTCTCTTAGGCTGTCTTCCTTTCTTTTCATTCTTTTTCCTTTATTCTGTTCCACAGCAGTGAATTCCACCGTTCTGTCTTCCCGGTCACTTATCCCTTCTTCTGCCTCAGTTATTCTGCTATTGATTCCTTCTAGTTTGTTTTTCATTTCACTTATTGTATTGTTCATCTCTGTTTGTTCTTTAATTCTTCTAGATCTTTGTTAAACATTTCTTGCATCATCTCGATCTTTGCCTCCATTCTTTTTCTGAGGTCCTGGATCATCTTCACTATCATTATTCTGAATTATTTTTCTGGAAGGTTTCCTATCTCCACTTCATTTAGTTTTTTTTCTGGGGTTTTATCTTGTTCCTTTATCTGGTACATAGCCCTCTGCCTTTTCATCTTGTCTATCTTTCTGTGAATGTGGTTTTCCACAGGCTGCAGGGTTGTAGTTCTTCTTGCTTCTGCTGTCTGCCCTCTGGTGGATGAGGCTATCTAAGAGCCATAAATTTTTATTGTGTGTTATTTATCGTATATGAAGGAACGGTAGAGACTGAAGCAGATAATATTTTCTTTCAGAAAGTTCGTGCACTTTCCTTTGCCAAGTGTCCAGAGTGAGGGGTTCATCTTTATGATCTACTGAAGTTTTGGACCAAGTCCAGATTGGGTTAATGACCATCATTTTACCTCTGCTTTCAAGTGTCTTGTGAGAGCAGACTGCTTCCACCTGTACTATTAGATGATCAGATCTCCTTCTGTCCAGCCTTCTTCTACAAATGTTCTTTGTGGTAAAATCAGTGGACAGGAAGGACAATTCTGTATTTGAGATACCTTCAGCTTCCTATCCATCATACCAGCAGATTCATCACTATTACAATTATCTTACTTCTTTTATCAGCAAAATTTTTCTGATTGAAGAAAGCTAACTCTTGCTCAGTGGCCTTCAGAATTAGCTAATATTTCATGCTTATAAGTGGTTACTTTTAAGGGAGAGTTTATCCATCTCTGGAATTTTTATACCCACTGTTCTTCAGTGGCTTTAAAGAAATATATAGTATTTCATTTTATCTAGGCTTTTCTCAGAATTAAGGCAGAAGTGATTTTTTCTTTTTTTTGGTGAACATCCTAGCTAAAAGTAGAACTCTCAATATAGTATTTTTGAAATTAGCCTAAATTGGAAAAACACTGACATTTCTATTAATTAATTAGTCCAATAAACTTTAATGATCACTGTCTCTATACCAAGTATTTTTCTTGATTTGGGGAACTTATCAATAAAATACGTAATTGTTGATATCCTCAAATACCCATGATCCATACATTCTAGTGGACCAAAATGTTGATTATTTGAAATAGTCAATTAATAGCATATTTACATAGTTTTTCCCTGAGGAAAAAGTATTTTCCTATAACTTGACAATGGATCTGTAATATTCTGTAATTTGATGTTATTTTTTAATGCTGATTTAACCAGAAATTGTATTATTCTTGCATGAACTAGGTTAGTTCTGATCAAAATTCCTAAGCCATGAATTATCTTATTCAAATAATATATGTTACTCAGAAATTTAATATATAAAATAGAGATAAAGGTTGAACTGCCCTGGCTATAGTGGATCTGGGGGATCTGAAACCTCACTTGCTTATCTTCCTTTTTCTGCCCTCCAATACTTTCTGCCTTGAGGATGCCTCTGAAATAGCTGCAAGGTTTCTCTCTGTTCCCAAGATATATAAAGAGCATAATTTGAAAACCATTAAATAGATCATCCATGCAGGTCAGGGATTTTTCTATTTCCTTTTTACGACCATTTTCTTCAAATTTCTGAGACAAATTAAATTCTTAGATGAAGTTAATGGTTGGTTTGAAATTAACTGCTGATATGTATGTTTGAATACACAGAGTTATTTAATAGTTCTTTGGGGTTTTCTTCAAGCTCACCTTCATTGAATTATAGAATCTCAGGGGTTGGAAATAGCCTTAGAGATAATTTAGCATAACCTCCCACTCAGTGAGAGTCTCCCCTCTACAACATCCCTGACAGATGGTCACTTAGCTTCTGCTTGAGCATTTCCCGCTATTGGAGTTCATTACTTTCTGAAACTGTTTCATCTTGACTAGCTTTATTTATTAGAAATTTCTTTCTTTACTGATCCCAAACATGCATCATAGTGATTGCCAATAGTTGATAAAAATTATTCACCCAATTTCCTCATCTCCTCCCTACCTGACCTGATTTTTATATCTTTCTTCTTAATATACTTATATTCCTCAATGTGCATTCTACTATCACAGCATTTATTTTTTTACTCTCAGTGGGGAATTGTGGAGAATGCATTGACTTCAACAAATGTACCCGAGGAATCAGTGTGCAGGTAGACTACTGTAAAGGCCATCCCATAAGAATGTTTCTTAGACACTCATGATCCAAAAAATCTGATACCCGGGATCCATGAGAGGTTCCTAGCTGAGATCCTTTGAGTGGGATTCCTTTCAGACTAATCTTATGATTTTTCTTTTCCCCTCTGTCCTCCTCCTCCTCCTTTTCTTCTTCCTTGTGTGTGTGTAAGGGGGAGGAGTCTATTACATACAATAGTTAAATAATAAGTTATTAACTGAATAGTTAGTATTAGCATAAGTTATCAGCTACCCATGTTACTCTTCCTTATTCATATTTTTAATGGGGGGGTAGTAGGGAAGGACATGAAAAATATCTTGTCAAACTGTCATTTGTAATTGTGCTTGCTATATTTTAAACAGTTTAAGAAAAAGTGAAGCTTTCTGAATCCTCAGAAAAAAATTTTATGCTTACGTTGTAATTTAAAGATTAGTGAAGACATACAGATGGCCAAAAGGCACATGAAAAGATGCTCAGCATTGCTAATTATTAGAGAAATGCAAATCAAAACTACAATGAGGTATCACCTCACACTGGTTGGAATGGCCATCATCAAAAAGTCTACAAATAATAAATGCTGGAGAGGGTGTTGAGAAAAGGGAAACCTCTTGCGCTGTTGGTGGGAATGTAAATTGGTGCAGCCACTATGGAGAACAGTATGGAGGTTCCTTAAAAATCTAAAAATACAGATACCCTATGATCCCACTCCTGCACATATATCTGGAGAAAACCATAACTTGAAAAGATTACACCCCAGTGTTCATAGCAGCACTATTTACAATAGCCAAGACATGGAAGCAACCTAAATGTCCATCGACAGCTGAATGGATAAAGAGGTATAGTTATACAAAGGAATATTACTCAGCTGAAAAAATTGAAATAATGCCATTTGCAGCAACATGGAGAGACCTAGAGATTACCACACTAAGTGAAGTTAGCCCAAGAAAGACAACTAGCATATGATACCACTTATGTGTGATATAAATCTTTAAAAAATGATACAAATGAACTTATATACAAAACAGAAAGATACCCACAGACACAGAAAACGAACTTATGGTTACCAAATGGGAAGGGGTGGGGAGGGATAAATTAGGAGTTTGGGATTAATATAATACACAGCTATATATGAAATAGTTAGTAAGGACCTACTATATAGCACAGGGAACTATACTCAATATTTTGTAATAAGCTATAAGGAAAAAATCTGAAAAAAATAGATATATATGTATGTATAACTGAATCACTTTGCTGTACACCTGAAACTAACACATTATAAATCAACTATACTTCAATATAAATACATAAGTAGAGTTTGAAAAAAGATTAATAGAACATCTAAAGTTTAGATAGCTATCCCTGCTAATGGTAGCTAAAGTTAGAAAATGCCATACAAAATCCAGAGACATCTGACCATTTTTTATTATGATTTCTTCATGTGGAACGCCCTCCTCATTTACTTCTAACTGTTCCACGTCTAACTATGCCTGTGAATCTGTGTGAGCCCTAATATTTCCTTAATACTTTTCCTGAATATTATAATTTCCAATGAGCTTAGCTTCTCAAAGTCCCATATTTGTAGTTTAAAAACATTTATTGAATAATTAATGGTTTGCCAAGCTTTGTATCAGGTACTACAAATAAAATGATGAAAATGCAGTGTTCACACAGCTGAAATTTAGAGGGGAGGAAGGAGGCAATCAAAAATTACAAAATAGCGTGGAAATGCTATGACAGAAATAAGCATGGGGCTGTTTTTGTGAAGAGTCAAAGGGCACTCAATTTTCTCGGCATGTGTTTCTGGCAGATATGGAGTGATCTAGCGTCATGGTGCCAGGGAAGAAGTCTTGTGTCCTGAAGTGCTGTGCAAGTTCTCATTATATTGTAACCATTTATTTATAAGTCTATTTTAATACATTATTGCTAGCAGTATATTAGTGGTAGTAGTAATTAGAAACTACCCCCCCCCATATGAGTTTAACTGGTAGGTTATCTTTATATCTCTGGAGGCCTTCAAGCTATGTTTGCAAACATATTAAGCACTGGATATAACATTAAAAAGAAAACCTTCAAAGTCCCTTCCAAAAATAAGCAACTATACTTCTTTGATTACATATTAAACTTTTTAGCTTTTGATTCGTACTATTCTCCAAGATTTTTGTTAGACTGAACAATTGTTATTTGACCCAGCTTTGCTAAAATTGTTGTTTTGTTTTTAAATGTTTTCTGCTTAATTTTATGACCATGCCAGTTCTTCCTTTTCTTGTTGATGTTTATGCTTCTCAAATATTTGTTGTCAGTGATCACAATTTTAGATGCCTTTCACCCAAGCCATACATATTTAAGGACTTAATCTAATTTATGAATTACTCATTCTTCCCAAGTCTGTTGTGCTGTGCCCTCTGAAATTCCTTCAGGTCTTTTCCAACTTCCTGGTTTTGAGATGCCTAGTTGAATATATTGCATCTCATTTACATTTACTGTGTATTTTGCATATTGCTTCCTGTCTTGTAGTTGCTTAATTTGGTTCTATTTTGTCATAGCTTCCAAGTCAATATGCACAGATGAACAGGCATTTCTAAGACAGATGGTGCCAAATAACTATTATACTTTACTCATATTGAATTCCAGGTTAAAATGACAAAACTAAGTAATAGCCAATATAAGAAATTTAAAAACAAATTCATAGCTACTAGCTAACTCATGCATAATCAAATCATGATACAGAAATGTTTTATATTATATTCACTGGAGTTCTCAACACGATTTCACTGAAATCACACTATATCTCCACAAATATTTGTTGTGCTCATTTAACCATATAAAAAGTACAAGTTAAGCTGAAACATCTTTTATTTCCTATAGTATAACCTCTACCCAGCAACGCCCCTTCAAACAACAGATTTAAAATTTAAAATGTGTTTGCCGACATTTAAAAGTCCCCAAAGCTCAGTTTAATTACCAAATGCTCCTGCAGCCCCTCTGCAGCAGCAGCACCCTGAGCTGCACAGACCTTATTTTGTACAGAATTGGCATGTTTTTGAACTTTGTGAACTCTATGTAGACTTCTTATACACAGGATTCTGGCTAATTCATGAAAAGTTCATTTTGCAATAATTAAATGTTAGTCTAGGACTATAGTCAACAAACTGTGGAAAGTGTTGGAAATTATCAAGCAAATTTGACCAGTATAAGTGAGTAGCATAATTAATTTATATGACTTTCTTTAAAGGGAATTTAATTCATAATGAAACTTGCTCAGTCACTCAGTCTCATAGTAATTAACATCTCCTAATTCTCATAATCGTAAACATTTATTACTTTCTAAGAATTTAGTAATGCACTCATCACTGAGGGTATGGTGATGGTTAGTTCTATAGTCATGCAATTCATATCTGTGTACAGCACGATACACATGTTAGGTGCTAGAACAGAGGTTTTCACAGGTTGCTAATGAGCACTGAGGAGGGGACACAGTATTTCCTGATGAAGAGCAGGACAGATCAGGGAACACTTAAGAGAGAAGTCAAGGTTGGAACTGACACTGAGAGATGCTTGTAGGACTAGAAGACTAGAGAAGGAAGATGAAAAGGGAAGAGGGAGGGAGAAAAAGGCAAGACCAAAAGGCATGTGTCCAGTGATCTGAGAAAGGTTGCTGTAGTCATCAATTGTAGCTAATTTGCTATCATTAGAGTTGAGGGTTTATATTGGCAAGTGCTCAGAGCTGAGTCTAGAAAATGGGCAGGAGTCGGTCAAGACACGACTTTTAATTTTATGCTAAGAGGATTAAAATTTTTATTTGATATACATCAGAGTCAGTGACACATTTTTAAAGTATAACAGTCTCTTGAGTAAGTGTTTAGGTCATCCTGGTGAGCTACCTAGTTTCTTACCTTCCTTTTGTCCGCCCTGCTTCCCATCCTATTTACTTGCTCTCCTTTTCCTCCTCTCCTGTCTTCCTTTTCACCTACTGTCCTGACCTATTCCCTTCTTTACTTTCTCTCTTTCCTCCTCCCTATTCTCCTGATTTTCTCCTGCCTCAATGGATTAATTTATATTGCTTTGATATTTTTCTATAAAATCCAACATTTTGAAATATTTTAAACATTAACATCATGCCAATGTAGCTTTTGAATTTGACAGTTTCAAGTATTTTTGAACCTATAAAGTTTAAAATAAAAACTAGTTATTTATCCACTGTAAGATACAAATTCCTGTAACCAAAAGAAAATGGAAAACAAGTCATTCATCTAAACCAATCATTTGAAAATACGGAAATAAGAATGGAATATTATTTTATTCAAGAGTTATTTCCCCCCGACTTTATGCAAATGGCTTAAAAAAACTTCAAATAGAAATAGAATGCATGCTGTTTTCTTATTTTTTAGCATGCTTTCTTTTTTTTCTTTGCGGTACGCGGGCCTCTCACTGTTGTGGCCTCTCCTGTTGCGGAGCACAGGCCCTGGATGCACAGGCTCAGCGGCCATGGCTCACGGGCCCAGCTGCTCCGCGGCATGTGGGATCCTCACGGACCTGGGCACGAACCCGCGTCCCCTTCATCGGCAGGCGGACTCTCAACTACTGCGCCACCAGGGAAGCCCTAGCATGCTTTCTTGATGAATGCTTATTTTGTTGCTAAACATTTTCCTTTCTGATGGTTCTTTAAGATTCAAACCTTTACATGTACTAACCTTTACATTTAGTGGTTCACTAAATATTTTACAGACTATCAAGAAATGTACTTGAGGGCTTCCCTGGTGGCGCGGTGGTTGGAGTCCGCCTGCCGATGCAGGGGACGCGGGTTTGTGCCCCAGTACAGGAAGATCCCACATGCCGCGGAGCAGCTGGGCCCGTGAGCCATGGCCGCTGAGCCTGCGCATCCGGAGACTGTGCTCCACAAGGGGAGAGGCCACAGCAGTGAGAGGTCCGCGTACCGCAAAAAAAAAAAAAAAGAAATGTACTTGAAATGAATGACTTTTCTGTGTTGTACAAAGTTTCCACAGGTACTTATATGCTTTTTTTAAAAATTAATTCAATTTATTTTTTCTTGGCTGCTTTGCGTCTTCACCGCTGCACACGGGCTTTCTCCAGCTGCAGCAAGTGGGGGCCAATCCTCGTTGCGGTGCACGGGCTTCTCATTGTGGTGACTTCTCTTGTTGTGGAGCACGGGCTCTAGGTGTGCAGGCTTCAGTAGTTGTGGCACGCAGGCTCAGTAGTTGTGGCGCACGGGCTTAGTTGCTCCGTGGCATGTGGGATCTTCCTGGACCAGGGCTGGAACCTGTGCCCCCTGCATTGGCAGGCGGATTCTTAACCACTGCACCACCAGTGAAGTCCTGCTATATGCTTTTTTTTTTTTATTTTATGCAGTATGCAGGCTTCTCACTGTTGTGGCCTCTCCCGTTGCGGAGCACAGGCTCCGGACACGCAGGCTCAGCGGCCACGGCTCACGGGCCCAGCCGCTCTGCGGCATGCGGGATCCTCCCGGACCGGGGCACGAACCCGCGTCCCCTGCACCGGCAGGCGGACTCCCAACCACTGTGCCACCAGGGAAGCCCTGTTATATGCTTTTTGAATAAGTTATTCCACTAAATGGTTTAAGAGAAATGTTAGAGTCCCTTAGAATTAAATCAAATAGGCGTAAAGACTATCCCAAGTACTGAGTGAGGATCTAATGGGAAGTGTGGAACAGAAATCTTGAAGGTTGGTGAAGGTGAATATTACAGCAGGGAAACTAAGATGTTACTTTTGAAAGATTATGTGAGTTTCAATTATTTGTTATGAATTTAACTATTTAATTCTGCCCTCTTATTCAATTTGATGTCAGATTTTATACAGATAGATGTCATATGCTTTTATTATTGAGCAACCACTTAATTTGTTTGATAGCTCCCCTCCAGTTATTATTTCTGAGTTGTAGAGCAGGTTCCTTGGCAAATTTGAACCCAGATATTTTATTTCCAAAGCCTCTAATGAAGTTGCCTGTTAATGTGACAACAGTGCCTATTAGAAATGGGATAATGTCTAAATATTGATTGTGATGTCTGTCACAGCTTTTGGAGTACTTCTATTTAATTCAGTTTAAAGAAATAAGGAGGTAGGAACTGGCAGATGAAAAGAGTGCATTTAATTTTGAAACATAATTCAGCATATTCACATGTAATATTAAAAATGAGAACTTAAGAAAATTATAGTCATATTATTAATGGTGTTGAGTTGTAAAACCATTGCTGTTATTCCCATAATATATGTGCATCTGAGCATTCTATACTTTCCAATGGGATAGTTTTTAGTGATTTCAGCAAGCTGACAAAGTAGGAGTTTTCCACTGTTATCCCTCCTAGAACATTAATTTTTGACAACCACTTATGTAGAAAAGTACTTTTGTGGGTGTCCAGGAGTCCAGTGGAGAAGTTATAGCATGCTATTGGAGAAAAAAAAACACAAGAAAAGACAGTTGAAGAGGGTAAGAATAATTTCACTTTACATGCATCACCCCTCTGCCAAGGCAGCACAGCTCAATGATGAGGGAAACCCCTTCAGACCCCAATTCCTCCCACGGAGGAAAGTGAGTGCATTGTGAGTGAGCACCTGGCCTCTCCAGGTGTGCAGGACACAGCCCAGGATGCCCACTTCTTTCTCACCTCACCAAGAAAATTGAGGTGATGAGCACAGCTGAGAGATCGGGAGAGGCTTGGGAGCACAGCAGTCAGGACTCAGAACTCATCAGAGGACTGTGGACGTGTCACGGACTCCATCAAGAAGACCATCAATGAGCTTTTTGGGATACCTCTCCCGTGGAGCCCCCAGCTGGCCCAGGGGCAACCCTAATGCTCCACGTGCCTCACCCCCTCCTGCCTCGTGGCTGACCCCCATGCACCCCGACAGATGGTCGGAGCAAGCCTTTGTAGGTGGAGTGTGAGAACACGCAGAAAGCCTGGCCAGTGCTCAGAACTGGGAGCAAACATACAAGCTTGAGCATTTCAGGGAACTGCTCCAGGGGACCCACATGGAAGGCTCTCAACACTTGGCCTGGCTTTGCAGTATTTACAGGAGGCATACACTCTTAAAAATTCCCCCCTGCAAGAGGAAACAAGAGGTGTAGAGCAGGCACATCCGTAGAAGAGGTCTGAGAGAGCCTCAGAATCATTAGCTGAGCTGACCGGTGAAGTTAATTTTCTCCTAAAGCCAGGCAGTAAAGACTAGAGGAGGTGACTGCTTCTCCAAATATGAAGACAGCAATGCAAGGTTCAAGGAACACTGCAAATCAAGGAAACATGATATCCCCAAAGGAACACAATGATTTTCAGTAACCACTCCCAAAGAAACGGACGTCTATGAATTGCCTGACAAAGATCTCAAAATAATTGTTTTAAGGAAGCTGGAGAGCTATGAGAGAACATAGAGAGACACCTCAACAAAATGAGAAAAACAGTATATGAACAAAATGAGAGGTTCAACAAGGAGATGGAAATCATAAAAAAAAAACCCAAAACCAGAAATTCTGGAGCTGAAGAATACAATGAATGTATGTGACAGCATAAAAACTAATAAAAGTGTAAAGCTAACTGGTAAAGGTAAGTATACTGTCACATTCAGAACTCTAATACTGTAGTTGTGGTATGTAAATCCCTCTTAACTGTAGTATAAAGATTAAAAGAATAAAGTATTACAAATAACTATAATAACTTGTTAATAAATACACCATATAAAAAGTTACAAATTTTTATATCAAAATATAAAATAAGGGAGGAGGTAAAAGGGTAGAGTTTTTGTATGTGACCAAAGTTAAGTTGTTACCAACTTAAAATGAACGTATAAGATGTATTTTATAAACCTCATGGTAACCACAAAGCACAAACCTATGGTGGATACATAAAAGAGAAAGGAAAAGAAAATAGAATACCATTAAAGAAAATCATCAACTCAAAAGCAAGACAGAAAGAGAAGAAGAAAGTGAGAAAGAAATATAAAACAGCCAGAAAACAATGAAAAAAATGTCAGTAGTAAGTCCTTACCTATCAATAATTACTGTACATGTAAAAGGATCAAACTCTCAATCAATATTTATAGAGCAGCTAAATACATAAACAAACAAAAAACAAGACCCAGCTATATGCTGCCTGTAGGAGACTCACTTCAGCTTCAAGACACACATAAGCTGAAAGTAAATGGAGGGAAAAAGATTATTTCATGCAAGAAACAAACAAAAGATCATGGGTAGCTCTGTATATATTGGACAAAATAGATTTTAACAAAGTTTATAACAAAAGATAAAGAAGGCTGTTACATAGTGAGAAAGGGGTCAACTCATCAAGAGGATCTAACAATTTTAAATATATGTGTACCCAACATCAGAGCACTTAATTATATAAATAAATTTTACTAGGTATGAAGAGAGAAACAAACTATTTTTTTCTGACTATAATGACATAAAACTAGAAATCAATAACAAGAAGAATCATGGAAAATTCACAGATATGTGGAAATTAAACAGTATACTCCTGAATAACCGGAGGGTCAAAGAAGAAATCAAAAAGGAACTCTAAAATATCTTGAAACAAATGAAAATAGAAACACAACATACCAAAACTCATGGGGTACAGAAAAGCAGTTCTAAGAGGGAAATTTATAGCAATAAATGCCTACATTAAGCAAAGAGAAAGATCTTTAACAACTTAACTTTATAACTCAAGGAATTAGAAAAGGAACAAACCTAGCCCCAAGTTAGCTGAAGGAAAGAAAAAAACTCAGAGCAGAAATAAATGAAATAGAGATCAGAAAAATAATACAAAAGATTAATGAAACAGAGTTTTTTTTTTTTTTTTTTGCAGTACGCGGGCCTCTCACTGTTGTGGCCTCTCCCGTTGCGGAGCACAGGCTCCGGATGCGCAGGCTCAGCGGCCATAGTTCACGGGCCCAGCTGCTCCACGGTATGTGGCATCTTCCCGGACCGGAGCACGGTCCCCTGCATCGGCAGGCGGACTCTCAACCACTGCGCCACCCGGGAAGCCCCTAGAGTTGTTTTTTTTTAAAAATAAAATTGACAAATCCTTTACTAGTCAAGAAAAAAAGAGAAGGGTACTCAATAAATATAAATGAAAGAGGAGGTGTTACACGGATAGCACAGAAATACAGTGTATCATGAGACTACTAGGAACAGTTATACGCCAACAAATTCAATAACCTAGAAGAAATGGTTAAATTATTAGAAACATATAATCTACCAAGACTGAATCATAAAGAAATAGAAAACTGAACAGACCAATAGTGAGTGAGGAGATTGAATCATTAATCAATTATCTCCCAAGAAAGAAAAGTCCAAGACCAGATGGTTTCACTGGAGAATACTTCCAAACATTTAAAGAAAAATTAATACCACACCTTCTTAAATTCTTTCAAAACATTGAAGCGGTGGGATCACTTCCAAATTCATTTTACAAGGCCAGCATTACCCTGATATTAATGCCAGATAAGGACACTACAATAAAAGAAAATTATAGGCCAGTAGCCCTTTGAACATGGATACAAAAATCCTCAACAAATTACTGGCAAACCAAATTCAATATCACATTGAAAGGATCATATACCATGATCAAGTGGGATTTATCCTTGGGATACAAGGATGGTTCAACATATGCAAGTCAATAAATGTGAGCATCACCTTAATAGAATGAAATAAAAATGATTTGATCATCTCAGTAGCCACTGAAAAAGCATTTGACAAAATCCAACATCCTTTTATGATAAAAACTCAAAACATATTAAGTATAGGAGAAATGTACCTCAACATAATGAAGGCTGTACACGACAAACCTATAGTTTACGTCATACTCAATTATAAAAAATGGAAGATTCTTTCTCTAAGATGAGGAACAAGACATGGCTGCCTACTCTTGTCACTTATATTGAACTTAGTACTGGGAGTCCTAGCCAGAGCAATTTGGCAAGGAAAAGAAAGAAAAGTCATTCAAACAAAAAGGGAGAAATAAAATTGTCTCTGCTTGCGTATGACATAATCTAACATACAGAAAATCCTAAAGACTCCATTGAAAGCTGTTGGGATAAATGAATTCCGTAAAGTTGCATGATATAAATCAACATACAGGATCTGTTGTGTTCCTATACATTAACAACAAACTGTCCAATAAATAAATTAAGAAAACAATCCCATTTATAACAGCATCAAAAAGAATACTCTAATTAGGAATAAATTTAATCAAGATGTGATTGATCTATACAAGGAAAGCTTTGAAACATTGATGAAAAAATTGTAGGAGACAGAAATGAATGGGAAGATATCTCATGTTTATGGACCAGAAGAATTAATATTGTTAAAATGTCCTTACTATCCAAAGCCATCTACAGATTTATGCAACCTCTACCAAAATTTCAGTAAAACTGGAAAAAAGAGGGGCAGAGGGAGATTACACACACAAAGAGAAGGCAGTGTGAAGATGGAGTCAGAGATTGGAGTGATGGCTACAGCCAAGGAATGTGCCTTGTGTGCCGCTGACTGCATTTAACATAGCATCAAAAGAGGTGAAGTTAGAAAGAATTGGCCAGTTTGCAAGCAAGAATGAAAATAAAAAGAGAATATTCAGAAATGGGGCTTGACAAAGGCAACTGCTTTCTAAATCCAAAGAGTAAGAGAGTATGAGAAACACTTTAGAAAACTTGGAGTCACCACTGATTATTGAAGATCAACCTTTTGTCCAAGACCAAGTTAAGAATCTAGATTCCACACTTACTGTAAATTATCCTCAATGGATTATTGTGCCTCAAGGCAAAGTTCAAGTTAAGACAATGGGGCCAAATAAAGGTTCTTAATTAGATAAAATGACTTCAGGGCAGAAGCACAACGTATTGGTTCTTCTACTCAAGCCTGAAAGTTCAAAGCTCCTGGCCATTAATTTACAAGAGAGACGAAGGCAAGAAAGCAAAGCAATATAGCTGTTTTGGTACCTCTGTCAAAAAGCCAGAATTCTGAGTAGGGTTATAGGCACATGAAAAAGATTGGTATTAGGTATATATGAAGCCTGTTAAATGTTTGAAAGAGATGTACTTCCAGAAAGAACTGGGAGTCTGTGACTAAGATTTCAAGTGATGCTTGGCCCACCCCCCCAAGTATTTCTTACACATCCTTGAAAACATTCCAAATTACTTTACATGAAATTCTGTCACAGATGCTTAGTTGGGGTATATAATAAAATGGAGTTCAAGTTTGGCTGTCACTCATTGAGTCTGAGAATTTTCAAAAGAAAGTTATGAAATGAGGTAATAAAATAAGAAGAGATGTAAAATATATGGATGTTGTTAAGATATAAGAACTAGACTAGAAATATGTAGTGTTGCCTTTATGCCCCATCATATAGTTCCGGATTCTTGGCCAAGAAATCTTATCTTTCTGTGTCACATTGCTCTTTAATGGCAAAACTGTAGTGATAATACATCAGGTAACCATTTCAGAATTTTGTTTTGAGAATATAATGGAAGGGAACGTTCTTTGAAAATGTTACAGAGTGGTGTAAAGAAGAACTTGAGTCACACAGGAAATCAGAGGTCTGTAGTTATCTATATTAAGCCAATAGGTGATGCAGCCTCCACCATCACCCAATTGCCAGGATTTGTTTAGAAGAGCCACTTTGTTTTGAGCCTGTAAGATATGTGCACCTGATTATTTTACAATTTAGATACTGAACATTTAAACAAGAAAGCATGTCTTTTTCTCAAAAGACAGCTTCCAGATGGAATGGTTTTTAACACCTAAGGTTGATAGAACAAGTGACCATTGTCTTTCCAGATTATATTAAATTTTAATTGTGGCAGGTCACCTAAGTAATTAAGAATAAAAGTAAAATTTTAAAAGTTGGAGGTTCTGCTTTGAAGATAAAAATCTAAGGAGAGCTCAATAGAAAATGTTTTCATTTAAAGCGAATTTACATTCTGGGCACAGCAAATTGTAATTTTTTTAAACTACAGACTAAGTGAAGCATGAGATGTGAAAGTGTGTATTTCCCCTAGTGCCTCATGAATGCATTCTAGAGCTCTCTCAAAGGTCAAAACCACTCTAAGCAGTGCCATGTCAATTAAAACTGTCCACAGATTGAAGTGCATTGTGGCTGCTGTTGAGTTACTCTGAGTGATGTCGAAGGCCTGAAAGGGTCAGTCACCTTCAGTAGTCTGAACTGGGGGCCAATGTTTTAAGTTTGGTTTATTATTCAAAATAGAAGGTATGCTGTCCTGACCAATTTAAGATAGCGACCACAATTTATTTCCTGCCCATGCCATATGCATAGATGAGCTGGCCTGGAGGTGCTGCGCAGTTTCATCGGAGCCCTCAATCTGGGATCCCGAATAATGTATCAGCTGTAGTGTGAACACTGGTGGTAACTGTGAGGGAGAAAAGTACCTAGTTGTCAAAGCAGAGGCACTGCCACCATCTTTCTGCCCTCCTCTCGGCCCATAGCAATGCACACAGCCATGTCGGAGACATACAGCACAAGAAGCTTAAGCCTCCTGCCGGCAGGGGGAAACCAGTGGAACATAATATGTTCAACACATTCGACTGTTAACAGTGCAGATTTATTACGCACATTCCAAATGACTACTTCTGTAAATAGAATATTTTTTACTTAAGCATAATGCTGTTTTCCCCAAGTCCCAAATTTACTCAGCATTTAGCAGATTTTTCAGTTACTAAGTTAAGAAAAAACCCAGCATTCCAACAATCTAGGGATGAAAATATAGTTTTGTTCATAAGTAATTTTTGTGCTGCCGCTGTTTATTCTCTGGCTGTGTTATAGTTCACAGGGGATACTGATGGGTAATTAGAAAATGCTACCAGTGGTAAAGGGGACTGTCTCATCTCTGCCAGACACTGGTGCCATTAAAAGTGCTCGCCTAGCAACACTCGCGTTCTCTTGGCAAAGACTGGAATCCCTTCAGCCTTGGCTGGCAGGCAGTGCCACTTTGGGGGAGCTTGAAATTATCATTAGAGAGCTGCTGTGTGAAAGATGAAAGTACGAAAGGGACTTAGGATGTGAGAGTGTGAAAGTAAGTTTGAGTTTTATGAAAGCCCAACATCTGAAAACCAAATACAAGTTTTATACATTTTTGCTGTATAAAATGCTAATTTTATATAATCACTATAGATTGAACTTTGTATCAACAGAAAATGACTCCTTTAAATTTAATATTTAAAGAATTTAATCGTTTTAACCTGGAATCCTACTTTAGCTATTATATTTATATCCTGCTTTCTTTGTATTTATATTTTTTGGACACATTTTACACATTTTTGATCTTCCTATAAATTTTTATCATTGATTTTTCTTGTTGATAGCATATATTTTTAACCTTACTTGAGAACCTCGGTCTTTTAGAAAGGAATTTTAAGCAATTTATGCTCATTTAAATGAGAGTGATTCAGCAAGATGGCTGAATAAGACACCCCCCCCCCCCCCCCCCCCCCCCGTCACACCTCTTTTCAACAAAAATAATTTGGCAACCATCCATGGAGAAGAGCCTTTTTGTGCGAGCTTTGGGATTCTGGCAGGAGACTGTGAAACTGTTATTGACCCTCCTGAGTTGGACCCCAGCAAGTGTCCTTCTGCCTAGTGTCGCTGGAGCCAATAGAACAAGACCAAGTTGGGTTCAGAAGCAAAGGAGAGTTTGACTCTTTGATCAGAGAGTGGAGAGGTGCTAGCTCAGGCTCTAGAGCACAGGCTCTCCTGACAGGCAGGGGTCGGGGCTACTATGTAGGGTCTTATCACAGGGAGGGGGCAGGGTTCTTCCGGGGGTGTAAGGGGAAGGGGCACAGCTGTGCTGCTCAGGCTCCAGACCACAGTGCCAGTGCAGCGTCTGCGCACAGCCCGCTGCCAACACCATCTTGGATGGAGTGTCGTGCGCGGCATCTGCCCAGGGCCCTGAGCTGAGGTGCCGGTGTAGCCATTTAGCGCCAGGAACTCCAGGCTGAAGGGACAGGTCTGAGGCCTCTGCATGCGAACCCTGTGAGCCAGTGAAACTAGACTAAGCACAAAGGAAAAGAAAAAAAAAAAAAGGTTAGACTTTATTACCCAGATTCTATTTTTATTTCCTGGGAATTGTTAATGGACTTTGCTGGTGACAAATTCCTCCTCTACCATTTGTCCTGCTCCTAATTCTTGAGGGGCGCTGAAGGCGCAGGTCCATCTTCTGTGACTGCTTCCTGCTGAGTGTGGGTGTCATTATAACCGTGGTGGAGGAGTGGAACTTCTGCCAGTGGCCTTTAGCTGTGTTTAGATGTGTTTGCCTCGGCCCTGACTGTTCGTCTCCTTGAGTGACTACCATTTGTCTATCCGTTTGGAGACAAAGGACACCAGACAATTTAAGATATGCGGCCTAAATATTAACAAGAGAACAGTGGTCACATCTCAACTTTTTCCCAAGAATGCAGGTATCTCGGTCTTTGGTCTGTAGGCAAGTGTGCGCTGATGTCAAGGCTCGCTGCTGTGGCCTGAATCTCCCTGCTCACACTTGTGTTTTTCAGAAGAGAAGCTTCAGGTCAGAGAGTGGTTTGCATGTGTAGTCAGGGGGGTCCATTGCCCCAGGTTGTCTTTCCAGAGGTTGGGGCTCTGGGGCCTCTTTAGTGTGTTGTTCCCAAGGAGTGACCCCTGCGACTCCAGGGCAGAGTAAATGGTAAGGTCATTGAGTGAGGTCCGTTGCACTTAGGACTGAGCTGATCTTGGGGGCTGCCAGTTTTCCAGGTCTTTGGGTGCACCCAGGCTTCTGGCCAGAAGGGGTAGAGGGGCAGGTTAGTGGATACGGGCTGCACCTGGTCACCATATTCCATGAGAGCTTTCACGTCTTCTCTTACATGGAGGACATACCTGAGTTGTTGTATTTCAAGGGGGATAAGATGTCCCTTCTTCTGCGCTTGGGGATGGGTCTACCCTACATGAGTTCAAATGCACTTAACTTTAACTTATACTTTCGGGCTAACTACATGTGGAGCAGGGCAATGGGAAGCAACTTAATCCAATTTTTTTGAATTTTCTGACATAGTTTGGCCAAGGCCCATTTCAAGGTTTGAATGGCTGGATCTCTCTACTTTCCCCAATGATGACTGGGGTCTCCAGGCTGAATGCAAGGTCCAATTTTTATGCCCAAGGCACTAGTGGAGTGGCCAGCAGGGTGTAGGAATTAGGAACTACTGGATGTATATCCTTGGTGGCTTCATTGACTACCCTGCAGTCCTATACCATCAGGTATTCCCCATTAGGTTTCTTTACAGGGAGAATGGGGGTACTTCAGGCTGATTGGATGGTCTGATAAGGCCCTTGTCAGTTGGGCCCTGTATAACAGGTGAGATGCCCAACAAGGCCTCCCGATGGAGAGGGTACTGTTTTCTCTTGGACCACCCGTCCCTGGGCCCAGACCATGGGATTTAGTCCAGGGAGGTCAACTTGTTCTGTCCATAGAGGTTTGTCCTCAGCCATTAACATAATAATCACGTGCCCTTTGTCTAAGGGGACGCCAGTTTCCAGTTCTTCTCCCATTGGGTGGGTAGTAGCCCCAAATTTATGTAAGATATCTCTTCCTAGCAGGGGTATAGGGCATTCGGGGACATGTAGGAAGGAATGGGTGAGCATGTGGTCATCCAGTTTACATTCTCATGGTTCTGTGAACACCTGTTCTTGAGCTTTCGCCATAATTTTACAACTCTTGTGACCAAGTTTGCCTCATCTGGTGTCAGAACTGAGTAGTGGCACCAGTGTCAACTAAGAATTCGACAGGCTTTCCCTCTATGTCTAATGTCTGCCAGGGCTCCTTGGGTTTCAGCTGGAATGCAAGCTTAGGAGCCCCTGGCCCCATCATTTTTCATCTCTTTGGACCATCTGCCTTTGAGGGTAGTGGCAGACATCTGCTGTTTCCATCCCCCTTCAGGGGTGGTGTGGGCATTATCCCTTCCTGTGTCCCTCTTGTTTTTATATGGCACACTGATTGGGTCCTATTTCTTTGGCTTGCTGTCCCTCAGTGAGAGCTGGGGGTCACTCACCGAATTCGAGAATCTCTGTGGGTGGTTAGTCCAGATTCCCATGCTGACCCGTTGCCATTGGAGGGCAACAGCCAGTAGGTGGGCTTCTCTCTAGGCCTTTTTATCCTCTGAATTCTCTTCTATTTCTCAGTTATGAAACACCCAATAGGCAACCTCTAAGAGGCAAGAAGTGTGGGTATCTGATTCTATTTCCAGTTTCTGACATTTACACCTAATTTCAGGAGCACTTTGGGAAATGAAGTACGACTTCAGGATTACATTCCCTCCCAAAGACTCAGGGGTCAGTGGTACTATAGATTCGGAGGTATTCCCTGAGGTGTTCTAGGAATGCCAAGGGGTTTTCTGTTGGCTCCTGATTGATTTCCCTTCTCTTATTCCAATTGACAGGTTTCTTTCCAGCTGCCTGGATTCTGTTTAGGATCATATTTTTATAATGGCTCAGCCTCTGTCTTCCACCCGCTTCTCCAGTGTCTTGGAGGTCCCAGTTGGGTTCGTTATCTGGGACTGCTTGGTTCCCAGGTCTGAAAATAGTAGGACCTACATTGCTTCTGTTCTCTTTGTCTGCTTCCTCTTGGGCATTTGAAAAGGCCATGGCCTTTTCTTCCCCATTTGGAGTACATTGAGGAGGCTCTGCATGTCAGCCCAGGTGGGGTCATGGGTCTGAAAGATTCCCCTAATCAGATTCAGGAACCTCTCTGAATCTTCTCTCAACCCCTAACTATGACTTTCAGATCAGAAGTGGTAAATGGGAGGTGTACCTGGATGGGCCCTCCTTCTCCATCAGGGACTTTCCTCAAAGGGAATACTTTTCCTGGTGGGTTGGTGGACCCTGGCTGGTAATTAGTCCTACTTTGTGCACTTCAGGACTGGGTTCTGGGGGATGGGGCTGGTATGGTGGGGGCCCAAATTGGGACATATGAGGGAAGGGGGAAGGGAGGGAGCAGCAAGAGGAGGGTTAGAGAGATCTAGAAGGTCCTCAGGAGGAGGGTCAAGGACTGGTATTACCTCAGTGGAGGAGAGCCTGCATCCCTTTCGAAGGCCTTTGTTCTGATATAAGGCCATACAGAACTGGACATAGGGAATTTCATCCCGTTTCTTTTGTCTCTGGTATAGCAGGTCCAATTGTAAAATGGTGTTGTGATTTACAGACCCACTGCTGGGCCAGATGTCCCCATCTCTCAGCAGCTATTGGGGCCAGGCTGTATTACATTGGAAGATTAAATATTTTGGGGTCGGGGGTGATAGCTCCAAAACTTCCAGTTCTGCATGGTGCACCCTTCAGTATGGTGGACATTTGCTTCCCCATACCTTAGATGTTCTGTTTTGAATTTGTTCCCAGGTGCTGAGCGAGGTGGTTGGAGTGACTTCTTGGCACACGAATGCCACAAGATTTAACCCAAGTAAGATTTCCAGTTCAGGAAATTTGCAACCAGCCCCAAACTATTAGTGGATTCCTCAAAAGAGCAAAATAGGAGGAATCCAAATGGCATGGACTTTGATATAACTGGGGGTTTCCCTTGAATTTGTAACGGCTTGTGCTTGAGGTAGTTAGTCCCTTCTCAGTCAGAATGTCCCACAGGAGGTTAGACAGGACTTCCTCCAGGCCAGAGGAGCTTAGCCATGTTAGTTCCTGACCAATGTGAACTTGTATGGAGTGGCACAGCTGTCTCAGGTGGGCTTCTTCTCTTTCCTCCTTTCGGGTGAAAGGAGGAGTTTTTTGACTTCCTACTGGGTGAGAGCTAAACGCATGAGGGATTCCTACAAGTTACTCACCAGATCACTGGGACAGCTGGTATTCTGTGCTGATACTGGGAGGAGAGCTCGGGGAACTTTGGTTGATAAAGAATTACCCAAGGTTCGCCTCACAAGCAGAGGGGAAGGAGAGGTAGGTCAGTGGATGTTCCTGGTCTTTTGAGTGGCTCATAGGGCTTCTCGGCCCACTTCAGAGAAACCAGCACTGACCAGAAGAGCTCAAGTCATGGTCACGTACCTACCTTGGTACCCTTTCACACTCAGGCATCCCCAGTGCCTTTCCCTGAATTAGGCATCCTTGTTCCATTTTGTCAGGTGGTCCTCATTACCTGGGCCTTTTCCCAGTCTTGCGTCTTGGCTCATGGGGCTGCCCGATGTCCTTTTCCAAACTGGAAGTGATGGTGGAGAATGCTATGGTTGACCCCTGGAGTTTAGTGAGGAGGTAGAAAAAAACCCTGGTGTGGCTGCTACTGGCTTATCCAGAGGCTGAGAGGACAGCATTACTGGTGAGACAGTGAGCAAAATGGCCGCGGCTCCTTCTCATCCACAGGTCCCCACCATCCCTGGGTGTCTGGCACCATGGGAAGGCCAGTCAAAGGCAGTGAGGAGACATGCATGAGTTTCAGTCTCCAATCCCCTATGAATCCACTGTGATCCCCTCAAGGTGGCACAGTCCAGATGACTCTGGGGGCTATGCTGTGTGTGTGCCCCACACACAGGTATCGGGTTGCTAGGCAGAGGTGCTCTGAATTCGGTCAAAGCCTGTCACATTCTGATCCATCAGAGTGAACTCAAAGATCAGAGGCAGTCATCCTCACATGAAACTCCCAAAGCCTCTGCCATCCTTCCACTGGAGCTGGTGTGAGCCAGGGTGAGCTGGGAGCCTCCTGGATAAATGCAGGTGAAAAGGCCGTGGTCCATCCATCCCATCTGGGTCACCAAAATTTTGTTACTGACCCTTTCAAGTTGGGCCCCAATAAGGGTCCTTTTGCCCAGTGTTGTTCGAGCCAGTAGAAGAAGACTGGATTTGGTTCAGAAACAGAGAGTAAAGCTTTATTCTTTAGTCAAAGAATGGAGAGGTATGAGCTTGTGCTCTAGAAGACAGGCTTCCCCGACAGGCTGTGAGTGGTGCTGCTTTATTATATTATCATCAGTGGGGAGGGGACAGAGTTCTTGGGAGTCAAGGGTAGGGGGGCAGCAGTGCTGCTCACACCCCAGATTGCAATGTCGTGTGCAGCATCTACACAGGACCCTGAGCTGAGGTCCTAGAGCAGCCTTTTCGCACCAGGAGTTCTGGTCTGAAGGGCCGGGTGCCAGGCCTCTGCACGCGGGACCCTGTGAGCCAGTGAGACGAGACTAAGCACAAAGGAAAAGAAAAGATTAGACTTTATTTTATTACCCATATTTATTTTTATTCCCTGGAAATTGTTAATGGGCTTTGCTGGTAGCAGAACCCCAGTGGAGACCAAGACTGAGGAGAGCCATTTTGAGAAGGCAGGCCCACACCAGGCAGCTGACAGAACAAGGTCCCTGCTGTAGACAAGGAAACAGCTCTGTACCCCTGAGGACTAGGCTATAGTCTCATTTGTCAGGATGCAAAATCACCATCAAAAGGTCAGTTGCATTTGTATGCACTAACAGCAAACTATTTGGAAGAAAAAAACCCCACAACCATATTGACAGTAGCATTAAAAACAATAAAATACTTAGAAATAAGTTTAACAAAAGGTGAAAGATCTGTACACTGAAAACTATAAGACTTTGATGATAGAAATTGAAGCAGATGCAAAAAAATGAAAGACTATTCTTTGTTCATAGATAGAAAGAATATTGTTAAAATATCCATACTTCTCAAAGCAATGCATAGATTCATTGTAATCCCTATCAAAATTCCAATGGCATTCTCACAGAAGTAAAAAAAAATCAATCCTAAACTTAGTATGAAATCACAAAAGATCCTGAATGGCCAAAGCAATCTTGATGAAGAAACAAAGCTGGAGGCATCACACTTCAATTTCAAACTATACTACAAAATGATTGTAATCAAAATAGTATGTTACTGGAGTGAAAAACAGACACATAAAGCAATGGAACAGAATCAAGGACCCAGAAATAATCCACGCCTACATGGTCATCTAATATTTACAAGACAGCCAAGAACATTCCATGGGGACAGGATAGTCTCTTCAATATAGGATGTTGGAATAAATGGATATTCACACGCGAAAGCATGACTGACGAAAGCTTACAGCACTCACAAGAATTAACTCAAAATGATTTAAAGACTTAAATATAAGATCTGAAATCAAAAAACTTCTAGAAGAAAACATAGAGAAAAAACAAATTAACATTGGTTTTGCAAATGATTTCTTGGATATGATACCAAAAACAAAGGCAATAAAAGCAGAAATCCATAGTGACACTACATCAAACTAGAAAACTTCTACACAGCGAAGGAAATAATCAACAAAATGAAAAGGAAATCTACAGAATGAGGGAAAATATTTGCTAACCATATATCTTATAAGGGTTTAATATCCAAAATATAATAGGAATTCATACAACTCAATAGCAATAAAGCCCCAATAATCTGGTTTAAAAAATGGGCAAAGTACCCAAATAGATATTTTTCTAAAGATAATATACAGATGGCCAACAGGTACATGAGAAGTTGCTCACCTTATCAGGAAAATGAAAATCAAAATCACAAGGAGATATCACCTCACAGCTGTTAGAATGGCTAGCATCAAAAAAACGAGATAACAGGTGTTGGTGAGGATGTGGTAAAAAAGAAACCCTTGTGCACTGTTGGTGGAAATGTAAATTGTTACAGACATTATGGAAAACATTATGAAGATTCTCAAAATTTAAAAATAGAACTACTGTATCATCTGGCAATACCACTTCTGGGTATATAGTTGAATGAGGTGGAATATTTATCTGAAAGTGATATCTATATTCCTATGTTTATTGCAGCATTATTTACAATAACCAAGGCATGGAAACACCCTAAGTGTCCCTTGATGAATGAATGTATAAAGAAAATCTGGTTTATATATACAATGGAATATTTTTCAGCTATGAGAAAGAACTCCTGCCATTTGAGACAACATAGATGGACGTGGAGGGCATTGTGCTAAATGAGATAAGTTAGAGAAAGACAAATACGGTATGCTCTCACTTATATGTGGAATCTCAAAAAGTTGAACTCATACAAAGAATAGATTGGTGGTTGCCAGGGACTGAGAAGTAGGGGAAATGGGAAGATATTGGTCAAAAGGTACAAATTTGCAGTTATAAGATGATTAAGTTCTGGGGCTTTAATGTAAATTATAGTTAATATAGTTAACAATACTGTATTGTATGCTTGAAAGTTGCCAAGAGAGTAGATCTTAGATGTTCTCATCACATGCACAAAAAATGGAACCATGTGAGATGTTAAAAAACAAAACTCAATTGAGTAAATATTAAAGATCTTACTGCTTTTATTCAATGATTTATGAATTGGGCAGCATCCAATCTAGGTAAAAATTCAGGCTGGTTATTGCTAAATTACTTTCTCTATAGTGGATGGCAGGTGTCTATCAGGCAGATTACCTAACTAGTGTGATCAGGCGATCCTAAGTGACTGGTCTAAGATTCCATTTCTAGGAGAGCCAAAACTAATTAAGTCTCTTGTGACGTTGGACTTCGCATATGTAGCTCCATTTTGGGCCAGTTGTTTTGTTTTTTAACAGAAATAAAGGATTAACCTCAGAAGTAACCTTATTGTAATCATTTCACAAGGGAAATATGGTATATATTGAATCATCACATTGTAGTCCTTAAACTTACACAATTTTGTATGTCAAATAGATCTCAATAAAGCTAGAATAAAGAAATAAAAGTCTTTTGGCATTAATTCTATCATAAGAGTTATTAATTGATATTTTTATGGTTCCTTTTTTGTTTCTTCTATCATGCTTTATAAAATATGTTTATATTTTGATTTTTGATAGTTATTTAAAAGTTAGCTATTTTTAAAGATGTTATAGAAGAACTTAAATATTCTGAAGTTACATTTGGACTTTCCTTAGCGTTTCCTACCTTAGAATTTCTCATTATTGGCAATTTAAACCTTCTAATTGTTCTAGTCATAAACCTTGGTATCATCTTTGACTCCTCTCTTACAATCAGTAATGAGTTCTTGTTGGCTTTAATTTTATATGCAGTGCAAAATCCAGGTACTTCCTGCCACTTCCACTGTTAGGATTTTGGTCGAGGCCACTAGCATCTTTACTTGCGTCACTGGGGCATCTCTTAACTGCTCTCTCTGCTTCTACATTTGTCCCCCTGAGCTAATTCCAACAAAGGATCTAGAGAAGTCCTTCTTGTATATGTTAATTTACCTCTCTTTTCTGCTCACATCCCTCAGTGATTCTCCATTTCTTTAAAGTTCAGTACTTGCAGTGACCTACAAGGCCTCATGTGATCTGTGTGCCTCCTGTCCCCCCTCTGTGCCTTTCTGGTGCACTGTTGTTTCTCGTGGTCACTTTGCTCCAACTGGGCCTTTGCACTGGCTCTTCCCTCTGCCAGAATTTGGAGGGTTTGGACAAATGTTAATTACATGTATCCATCATTATGGTATCATACAGAGTATTTTCACTGTCTTAAGAATTTTCTGGGCTCTGCCTATTCATCCATCCTGCCCTTACCCAACCCCTGGCAAATGCTGATCTTTTTACTGTCTCCACAGTTTTGTCTTTTCCAGACTTTTGTATAGTTGGAATCATA
Source organism: Monodon monoceros (assembly GCF_005190385.1). Classification (NCBI taxonomy): domain Eukaryota; kingdom Metazoa; phylum Chordata; class Mammalia; order Artiodactyla; family Monodontidae; genus Monodon; species Monodon monoceros. The sequence goes on along the minus strand of NW_021703774.1, from coordinate 7,919,738 downwards.
CAGTATGTAGTGATTGACTTCTTTCATTTAGTAATATGCATTTATGTTTCCTTTGTGACTTTTCAAGGCTGGATAGCTCATTTCTTTTTAGTGCTGAATAATATTCCATTGTCTGGATGGACCACAGTTTATTCATCCATTCTTCTACTGAAGTAGAAGTCTTGGTTGCTTCCAAATTTGGGGAATTTTGAATAATATTGCTATAAACACCTGTGTGCATGTTTTTGTGTGGACATGTTTCCAGCTCTTTCGGGGTAAATACCAAGGAGCATGGTTGCTGGATCATATGGTAAGAGTATGTTTAGAGAACCAGAACCAGTGGTGGCAGCAGGGCCAGCTCCACCTGTGCTGGATCTTGGTGCCAGGATGCCTGTGGTGATACTTGCTGGGGCTTTTCTGGTCCAGGGAGGGGAGTTCTACCGGCTCAGGCAGCTGGGATCTCTGAGGACAAAAACTGCAGCTCCCTCAGTGATGAAGGCTTCCAGGGGATCTGCAGCAGATGCAGTGGCTGTTAACCAGCAGCCTCCTCAGTGGTGAAAGCTGCTGGGGTCCTCTGAGAACAGGTCCTGGTTGGTGAAAGTTGCAGGGGGTCTGTGGTGACTGCGAAGGCTGTTCAGGCCCACAGGGAAAAGGCTATTGTGGTCTCCTGAGAGCAGACCACAGGGTCCCATGGTGTCACCCTGCCCTTCTTATATCCCTGCCTTTCTTCTTTATTCCTAGTTGTCTCCAGATGCCTCTGCTATGCCCATCACCCCAGTGGTCTTGATGGGATGAAACTGCAGCAGGTCCTTCAGGCAGCACCTGGAGAGTCTGGGAGAGTTGGATGTTGACCCTGCTTTACTTTCCTTCCTGCCTGCCCAGTGGAACCCACCAGTGGAGGGGATCCCTTTTGGCACTGAGCTATGCTGGCCTGGGGGACAGGATGATGCAGGTGAGATGAAACTTTTCTTCCTGCCTTTTCGTTGTGGTTCTTCTTCTTTTTTTTTTTCTTTATTGCATTGCTGTAGCTTCTTGACTGGATTCCAGAGCTCTCACAGAGCTATTTCTGTTTGTGGGTAGTTGTCCAATTACTGTCTCTTTGTGGAGAGTGGAGGGTGAGATTTCCTCCTGTGCCATCTAGCTGACGTCACCCGGTAGAACTTTTTTAGCTCATTCATTTTCACTGCTATGGGATATGCCGGCATTTTATGATAACCACAATTATTTATCCATTGTATTGTGACAGACACCTCCCTTTACGTATTTATTTAGCTTTTGCTTTTACAAACAATACAGCTATGAATATTCTCTTGCGCATCCTCTAGTGGTTGTATACAAAGTTTTCTTTAGGGGATTCTTCTGGCCTAGCTGGGGAAAACTCTGGTGGCTGCAGACGTTTAACAGCTCGACTGGGTGTGCAGGGTCCACAGTGGCCTCACTTAATCTGATGCTGGTTTTTGGCTAAGGCAAATCTGTTATCCTCTATCTGGCTTCTCTTCTTCCAGTTGGCTGAATTGGGTTTTTGCACAGCAGGATGGTCTCAAGGTTCTCAGAAGGTGAGAGCAAGAGATGCAAGGTCTCAAGTTCTAGACTCTTGTCATTCTCACCCATGCTATTGGTCGAAGTAAGACACAAGATATGTCTGGATTGAAGAAGAGGGGACATAGATTTCACCTCTCATAGCCACGTTTACAACCTAGCACAGTCTAATCTCTAACCAAAGTGTTGCTTGAGTTACCTATTGCTACATATTAAACCCCCTCAAACTTAATGACATATCAGTGACTTACTATTTTCTGTGATCTTGTGGGTGGCAACCTGCTCAGTGTTTGTGCTTTTCTACCTTGGGAGTGTTTATGAGGCTGAAGTCATCTGGTGGCTTGAGTAGACCTGGACGATCCATGAAGGTCTCAGAATCTGTCTGGCAGTTGGAGCTGGCCGTTGGCTGGGGCAGTGTGGATCTCCTCTAAGTAGCACTTCATCCTTCAGTAAACTGGATTAGGATCATTCACACCAGTGTGGTCTCAGGAGTGCAAGAAAGTGAGGGCAGAATTCACAAAGACTGTAACAGCCTAAGCTCTACAGTCCACCCAGCACCACTTTCAAAAAAGATTATTGGTCAAAGCAAGACACAAATCCAGCCCGTTTTTAAGGCATGGATGAATAAGCTTTTATTGATGTGAGGAGTTGCAACGTATCATGGAGATATTTTCAATCTACCATAGCTTGTAAGGTTTTTTTGCTTTAAAGTCTTCTTCCGATATTAGTTCAGCTTTACAAAAACAATAGTTTATATTTGCCTGGTCTTGTTTTGATCATTTAAATTTCAGTCTCTTTGCATCTGCTTTAAAGAGCTTATGGTTTAGCTCTTAAAATCTATCCAAAATATATTTGCTTTTTAGCCTTTGTTACATCTTAAAAAAATAACATAAAAATTGTATTATTTTATAGTTTGAATGTTGGAACGTTAATTTTATTCTCATGTTATGTGATGTATTACAATCTCTGTTGCTTAGATTTGCTGGTACTTCTAATCTGTCACTGGATTGGACAGAATTACAGGATAAATGTCAATTTTATTTTGGGATTCAGCCAACATCCTTGCTAGTAGAAAGTACAGGAAAATGTAGATAAGCATATTCTCAGGCAGTATTACAGATTTTCTCTTTTATCTAGAAAATAGTACAACTAAAATTTTTTGTTTGATGATGATTTGCAATTATTTATTTCCAGAAAGACTCATACTATTTTAATACTATCCTCAATGCTATCTTCAATAGAAAATACTATTCTCAAAAGAAATTTCTGAATTTCTAAGTTTATTTAATTTAATTTTATTACTAGTATAAAATTTTCTTTTACCAAAGCAGTTTTAAATAATACAAAATATCCTTATTTAAAAATTAATTTCTCTGATTTCTTTGAAGTAATTTTTACCAGAAATGCCTCTTCAATATTTATTTGACTAACTTAACATCTTACTTTTGCAGTTGAACATATTTTTGCCCTTATTTTCTGCTACATTTTAAATTTTGCCAAGATTTTTAAGCAAACTATTTTCTTAATTATTTATAAGATACTGGACAATGTGTTATTTTTACAATCAGTTCTATTTTTGAATGTTTTTGTCTTAATTTTCTTAAATGAAACCCATCCTTTAAAATTGATAAACAATGAGTACACTGAAGTAAACAATTATGGTAGCAAATCTGAATCTGTGAGCATATGAACTATGACAAAGTCATCTCATTTAGCAGGGAAATTAAGTGTATAGCAGTTGTGTCATAGGCACTAACAAAGTACAGGGCAAGAAGAGCAGACAGGAGGTCGTAATTCGGTATTTTCTCTTGAGTATTATTGAAAAAAATGTCCTTGATTTTGTTCTCGAAATACACTTGAACACATTCTTTTGTTAGATATTAGTAATAACAGCTGTGAATTCTTATTTAATGGGTGGACAGGAGAAGATCACATGCCATGGAAAAATGGCTAAAATAAAGTCAACACTTTATTTTCTGAGGGTGTGGTTGAGTGGATTTACAGATCTGTGGATTTACTTTGGATGAGGCACAGTGGAAAAATGGGAGTTTATCGTTTTTGGAGACTTTCAGAACTAGTAGTGAGGGACTAAATCTGAAATCAAGTTAGTCGCTTATTTTCCTTTCCTCTTCGACATTTAATGGGTATTAAAGCCAAGTCCCTGGCCTTGCCCTTCTTCAGGAGAGATGGGGCATACCTGAGAATAGGGGATTTAGGTTCCAGACCTCCCAGCTTCACCCAGAGGGCTCCTTGCAGGGCTCTGCCCCTGTTCTGCTTCCTGACCAGGTGCTTCAAGCATCATCAATCAGCCACCTGCTGAACACTGAGCCGCACAGGGAAGCTACAGAGGCTCAGGCCCATTTAACCACAGTTTATTAATGAAATCAATTAATCTGCTCAAATAATTGAGATTTAATAGTATTTACGAACCTTTATTATTCTGTTAGGCTCACAAATAGCCTTATTTTAATAAAATGTTGCTCTAATAAACTTCGCCCTGACAAGCCTCAAAAAAAACATCCTGAGAGCCGGCTTCATTATCAGCAAGCTGCAGGCTTTGCTTGAGTCCCTGGAGCAGGTGACAATTTGATTTTTAAGTGGCTTACTGATACTTTGCATTGATGTAGCACCATTCAAACCACATCTCAGAGTGCTTTACAAAACATTAATTAATGACAGCTCATAATATCCCATGGAGGATGGTGCATTTTGCAGCTATCCTTTTAGAGAGGAAATTTCCAAGGGTTAAGAGGCTTCATAAAAGTCATACTTCAAAAGCAGCTGTGAAGCTATGATGAGTTAGGAATATGAAGCTATCAATTTCTAGCACTATCAAACAGAACTCATTTCCTCTTACTCTGAGTCAGTAACCAAACTAACTGACATGTTGTTTTTCACGTTTTCAAAGCAAAAGTAGCATAATTCAGAAAGTAGAAAGGTCAGTGCTTCAGAAAGGCTTTTGAAATAGGTCTGATAATGGCTGTAAATTGCTACCTGATGTAAAAATAGTTGAATTTTAAAAATGGGAGTGTTTACTATAAAAGACACTACTTGAAAACAGTGCTTTGTTGGGAGAGGGAAAAGTTAAATTCGGCAATTTGTCATTGAATATTGATTTAAAAGTCACATTTAGAGATATCTAGTTGTAACTAAAGAGCACGTGCAGTATGGTGGTTAAGACAGTAGGCTTTGGAGTTGAATAGAATTGAATATAACCTGAAGCACTGCCGTATAATTGCTGTGAGGCTTGCAGAAATTACTGAATCCATCTGATCGTCAGTTTCTTCATCTGTAAAAGTAAAGACAGAATCTAACTCCATTAAAACATTCCTAATCACCTATACAGATGTACACATTAAGAAGAATGCCAGGTTCTTATCATAAATGTATTCCATTTCTCTGAATGGTGTATTTGGAAAAATCAACTGGAGTTTTTTGCCTCTGTAAATGTAATTTTTAAAAATATATAATCCACATAAATTATATAACATTTAAAATTTACAAAGAATATAAAATTGAAAAGTACCTGTTTTGTTTGTTCCCAAGCCACCTAGATAGTCTCCAAAAGCAACGTCAGAATTTCTTAAGTAGGGCTTCCTTGGTGGCTCAGTGGTTAAGAATCCGCCTGCCAGTGCAGGGGACACAGGTTCGAGCCCTGGTCTGGGAAGATTCCACATGCCGCGGAGCAACTAAGCCCGTGCACCACAGCTACTGAGCCTGAGCTCTAGAGCCTGTGAGCCACAACTACTGAGCCCACGTGCCACAACTACTGAAGCCCACGTGCCTACAGCCCATGCTCCACAACAGGAGAAGCCACCTTAATGAGAGGCCTGACCACTGCAACGAAGAGTAGCCCCCGCTCGCTGCAACTAAGAAGAAAGCCTGTGCACAGCAACAAAGACCCAACATGGCCAAAAATAAATAAATAAATATACTAAAAAAAAAAAGTAGATTTCCAAACTTAGCTGTGAATTTATAGACATTTTATTTGTGCATTTGCTAATGCAAACAAAATTATGTCTAATACATATTTTCCTAAAATTTGATTCTCGCTTAATATATTAGAAATCATTTCCTATTAGTATGTTTAGAACTATTCCTTTTTTTTTTTTTTTTTTTTTTTTGGTGGTACGCAGGCCTCTCACTGTTGTGGCCTCTCCCATTGCGGAGCACAGGCTCCGGATGCGCAGGCTCAGCAGCCATGGCTCACGGGCCCAGCCGCTCCGCAGCACGTGGTATCTTCCCGGACCGGGGCACGAACCCGTGTCCCCTGCATGGGCAGGCGGACTCTCAACCATTGCGCCACCAGGGAAGCCCTAGAACTATTCCTTTTTTGAGCTGCATATTAATTTTTTTAATGAATAATTCATTAACCAGTGCTATATTGATGGACACTAAATTTTTTTTCCCAGTCCTATCCTATCATGACTAGTTTGGAATGAATATCCTTGTATATATTTCATGTTATACATATGCAAGTATATATAAAACAGTAGAATAAATACCAGTAGTAAAATTACTATGTCGAACTGTGTGTATTTTTAACTTTGACAGATATTGCTGAATTGTGTTATGAATTTGACAGTCCCATCTGTATGTCCTTGTCCCTGCCAATACTGAACACTATCAATTTTTTTTACTTTGCCAATCTTATAGGTATAAATATTTCATTAATTAGAATGCATATAAAAACTTAAAAGACACATAGATTACATAACCAACATCAAAAAGAATAACTTCTGTTGATGCTTAAGTTTGACTGATATTTTGTGTGTAATCCTCAATAATTTAAATATACCACCTGCCCAGTATCATTGCATGAATTTGGAGCCATGTTGGTTTATATTGTCTAGGTAAATATAATTATCACGATTCATTCTAAAAACACTATCAATTTTTAAATGATATGTTTTTTCTGAAGTTTTAAGTGGTGTTTTTATAATATCAGATTAACTTATCATTTCTCAACACTAGGCTTTAGGATATATATTTGAAAGATTTGGTGAAAAATTTTTGAATACTCTGTTGAAATTTGGTAGGAATGAAAGTTTGGTTCCCATGATTTGTATGTTCATTTGTATTTGTCTATTTGTTGAAAAGCAATTTTTTTCACTCTGTTACAAATGCAGTTGGAGCACAGCGTGTGTGTGTGTGTGTGTGTGTGTGTGTGTGTGTGTGTTGTGAGCACTGTTTGCATTATTATATTCTTGCTTTTCTAAATGAAATAGAAAAGATGTCCACAAATGTAATCTGTTTTCATGAGAGAGAATTTTAATTTAACAGAGCTATTCTACTAACAGATTGGAGTTGACATTTATGAAATTTATGTTTATTTCACATGCGTATGAGATGAAAGTTTTAAGCAATTATTACTATAATTCTTTGACCTCGATTATGCTGATGTTCAAACATAGTATTCTTTATAACCAGGATAAGCTCCATAATTGAATAACTCTGCTACTTCATCTTCCTTTTTTTCATGGAGTAGAGAGCTCAGATTTTTCTGTGTTTGGAGCTCTGTTGACAAAAGAAACTTGATATGAGCACACAGAGGTGGGGATGGCACGTGCGGAAGGAATTGGTGACCCACACAAGCATGAGGTTTGTCTAGTTCATTTACACCTTGCATTATATTCCGTATTATCTCCTGGCTTTAAATGTGTTTCCACTCACGTCATTGCACACAGTGGATGTTTCAGTATTATGTGCCACATTTGTTGGGGGACTTTTCCTATCCTTGCCACAAATAAGCCCTGTACACAGTTTGAGAAGTACTGGTGTGCGTTAAGTGAATTAAGTGGACAATTCACTGGATACTTTAACTGATTTAATCAAAGTCTTTCGGGTATAGAGCTAACATTTTTCCTACTAAATAATTAAATCAAACACAATTGATTTTATTTAAAAATACAGGCATGCCTTGGAGATATTGTGGGTTTGGTTCCAGACCACCTCAAAAAGCGAGTATCACAGTAAAGCAAGTTTACACACATTGTTTGGTTTCCCAGTGCATATCAAAGTTATGTTTACACTCTACTGTAGTCTATTAAGTGTGCAATAGTATTATGTCTAAAAGAACAATGTACATACCTTAATTTAAAAATGTTTTATTGCTAAAACATTCTAACCATCGTCTGAACCTTCAGCAAGTTCTAAATCTTTTGCTGGTGGGGTTCTTGCCTCGATGTTGATGGCTGCTGACTTGACTGTTCAGGGTGGTGTTTGCTGAAGATTGTGGTGGTGAGGGCAATTTTTAAAAGTAAGACAGACAGCAGGGACTGACTCTTCCTTTCGTGAACAATTTCTCTGGACCATGCAATGCCATTTGATAGCATTTTACCCATAGTAGAACTTCTTTCAAAATTGGAGTCAACACTCTCAAACCCTGCAGCTGCTTTATCAACTAATTTTATGTAATATTCTACATCCTTTGTCATTTCAACAATTGATAAGGTCACTGTCTTATATGCGTGGGATTTGTGGTGCCCCAAAACAATGATGATAGTAGCGTCAAAGATCACTGATCACAGATTATTGTAGCAACTATAATAACAATGAAAATGTTTGAAATATTGTGAGAATTACCAAAATGTGACACAGGGATGTGAAGTGGGCAAATGCTGTTGGAAATGGTGCCATTAGCCTTGCTTGACCCAGGGTTGCCACAAACCTTCATTTTGTAAAAAAAAAAAAAAAAAAACCACAGTATCTGTGAAACGCAGTAAAGTGAAATGTGATAAAATGAGATATGCCTGTACATTTGAAGCCCACTATGACATTTAGCCTGTTAAGTTATGCTGTGGGCCAAACTTGGCACATTTAAATGAAGAACAAAACAAAATAACCAATTTTCCTAGTTACTTGTCTTAAACCAGTTACTCTACACTAGCATTCCAAGATCGTTTGTTATGATGATAATGAGTGTGTGCTCTTCCCGGGCTGCTTTGCACTCTGTCTAAGAGGAATTTTATCCCATAACAGAAAGTAGACACTCCTTGAAGACAGCCACAGCTTGTGTGGATTTTGAGTTCCAAAAGACTGAACTCCTAAGGAAAAGGGCTGAAGCAGCTATGGTGAGGAAAGGAGCCCACAGTTTCTTTCTTCCTGTGGTTCTGGGTCAACAGCTGGTTTGATGGGTCGCGGGGAGGGGGTAGAGGAGGAACCTGTGCAGTGCACATCAGGCTACTATACTCTGGGTTCCAGAGTCCTTACACTTCCTCTCACGCCAATGCCCACAGGCATTTCTCTGGCCAGTTTGGCGGAGAAATTCTGAAGTCACAGAAATTCCAGGAACCTGTGATCTTGGACAACGGGCACAAATGCAGTAACTGGTTGAAGGTAACTAGAGGGGACTCCCAGGTGTTCAGTTACCAGTAGCATCTCTGGAAATAATTAGTACTACCTCAGTGCACAGTAACAACATTACTGTGAACTTTAAAAAAATCTTGGTGCTTGGCTTGCACCCCAGAGATTCTGATTTAATCAGCCTGGGTGGGCAGATTATGTCTGTGTAGGAAAATGTGTGTGTATACACACACACACATATATATACACACACATACATGTACGTTCAAGGTGAGTCTGATGATGGTACTCACAACAGCTTTTGAGATGCGTATTATTGTTTTTTTTCTCAGAGAATCTCAAACTTTAGGGTGCATTTTAAAACACAGATTGTTGGGCCGACCCCCGAGTTTCTGATTCAGATCTGTGGAAGGGCATGGGAATTTGCATGTTTTAAGTTCCCAGGTGATGCTAAGGTTGTGGATTGGAGACCACACCTTGAGAACTACGTTCCTGGAGGATCAAAGAAGCTCGTAAACTTGAATGGAAATAAGGATCTTTCCAAGTTCACACACCTAGAGGAGTTAGGACTTGAAACTGGCATTCTAATTTTAACTCCAGTGGTTTTTTTTTTTTACAAGACTAGTATATTAAACTTTATAAATTACTTTTGTATCTATTATCTCAAATGATGCTTGAAAGGACAGAGCTGACAAGGGCGGTTATTGTGTAATCATGAAGAAATTTAAGCTCAGACAACTGAAGTGACTTTTGCATGGCCATGTAACAAGTAAATAAAAAAAGAATAGAAATTAATCAAGATACCTAACTGTAAAGTCCCTGTTTTTCCAAGCTGTTCTAATCAGCCAGAATGAAAATGTTTCATACTATAGGTATTTTTTTTTAAACTTTTATAGCACACAATTTTGTATTAACTACATTCTAATTTAATGGGGTGACATAGTATACATAGTATTAGAACTCTTTACATGACTAAAATTTGCAACAATATTTGGAGTAAATCTTTTGGTCCTAATTTCAGATTCTGTACTATTAGAATAAATTAAGTAATGTAAAATCTTCCTATGTCCTGAAAATATGTTTATTTGGAAGATGTCCAACTTCTAAAATACCTCGTTTGTGATAAATTGATTGGAGGTATAAGGATTGCCTAATTTATTTAAAACTTATAGACTCTGTTTTTGAAATACCATTAGGTAGGTACAGATTGTTTTCTTTCAAACTATTATATATTTTCTCCTAAACGTTCAAAGTATGTGTTTCAGAAAGAAGAGATGTTCAAAGACCATCAGTTCAGGATCTAAATTTTTATTTACTTGGTGCTTTTCCCTTTTTCTTTGGATTTGGCAGAACAAATAGAAGTGTTATTCCTTTGAAAGACTGTTTCATTGCTATGCCTGCCTGAAGCTTCATCTTTCTATGTACACTTTAAAATGTGCATTTGTCCCTTTCAAGGGACACTGTCTGTTTGCCAACATCTGCAGAACACTTTAATGAAAAATATCCAGTGGTTATTCAGACTTCTTCATCTGTTTAGAAGCTGCCAGGAACTCAGGCAGGCTGACACACAGCTGCTTCTTTAACATCATCAGAAGTAAGTCACATTAGTGCATACTTACACACACACACACACACACACACACACACACACACACACACACACAATTATGGATCCAGAAAGGTATTTACATTTTGATGACCCTCAAGAAATATTTCTGGAAATAAAGTTTGAGCTAGCTATACATTTTATACAAGATCTCTTTTAATATTTATAACATAAATGAAGAGATATTACCTTGCCCCAAACAGAAATAGCGATGTCAAAACAACAGCACACTCAGCTAGAAAACAAAGACCCCAACCAAAGGCCTGCAAACTCTGTAAGCACACACTTTTGGGAAGGAGGTAGCAGAATAACTTTAACAGGATAGACATATTTAATTTGAACTAGGTAGGGGTCATTTTTAATATTGAGTAGTTAATATTCTCAACCACAAAGAAATGTTGAATTTTAAGACTTAACAGTGTTTCTGGTTTAAGTTCAATTCTATCTGGAGGTTAAAAAATCATTTCTGACCATTAATACCTGGTAGCCTGAACGCTACCAAACTTAGAATAGTATTCTATCTACAATGAGGGAGTAGGGTGGGGAAAGCCTAGCCCTAACTGTTTTAACAATAAAGTAGACTAGCTCCCAGCCCAGCCATCTGCATCTGAGTCCGTGAACCTGCAGAATACTGTCCCACCTAAGACCCCCCTCACTCGCGGCCACCCATGTCAATGAGGCTAGTTCTTTCCAGTTAAGGTCAGGTTTTTTTCTTAATACCCATACCAATGCTTCCTCTTCTATTTTCTATGACGTGTAGACTCATTTATCCCTCTGACTTCAAGTGGTCATCCCATCATCTCCCTGTTTAGATTGTCAGCTTCTTAGGCTCCAGACCTCATCCTACATTCTTTGCACTGTGCCAGACCTAGGAGATTCTGGGCATGTAATAAACAGCCAACAGGTGGGTGAGACAACATTCCATTTTATTACTGTGGTCTGGAAATTGGCTGTGGCTTGGAAAAAGAGTCAGCTCACTAGGAGAAAGTGTCTGCATTCTGTGAGGATCTGGTTCAACTGTCTCTATTTTTAATAATGTCTGGAATAAGATTTTAAGGTGAGATGACTAAATCTTTGCAACAGGCAACTATTATTTGCTGTAGTTAGAATACCTTTGTTTCCATTGTTCTGCCATAAAGGAAACAAGATGAGTAATTAGGAAAAGTGTTCATGTAAAATGTTTTAAACTTACAAAAATACTCTGTTTAAAATTGGTTAGCCTCAGAATTGTTCACTGATTGGAGCATTCATATGAAATAACAAAGTTTGTAGGAATTTCTTAATTTAATCAGAGTAAGAAACCCAACCAGGGGCCCCCAAATAAAATTATTAATGAGCCTTTCAGTATATTATCCTGATTGGCCACTTATCTGTGGTAGCTGAGATTTAAAAGAAAAATTGCTTAAGGACAATAGATATGATTTGTAAAATCACTAGAACTGACAGATTCTGAGGCTTCTCCCTAAGTCTCCTTTTTAGGCAAAGTTGCATTTATTTTACTATCATTATTATTGAAGACACCTTTCTTTCTAAAACGCTTGAAACTAATTTTTTAATTTATTTCATTCTCCCATCTCTGCCTCCTTTCCTTCTTTCCTCCCTACTTTCTTTCTTTCCTTCCTTCCTTTATATCTTGTAGCCTGAACAATCTGAAGTTCTGAATAATATTCCACATCGCAATGAGGTGCTAGAGTGAGAAAAGCAAAGCATGGTCCTAACTGTTGTTGATAAAGTGGTGTGGCTCCCCTGGGCTAATTGGTAATTACCTGATCTATTCCTCCTTCCCTCCCTCCCTCCCTCCCTCCCTCCCTCCCTCCCTCCCTCCCTCCCTCCCTTCCTTCTTTGCATCCCTTCTTCCTTCCTTCCTCAAATTCATCTGATCCTCTATCCAGGAGTAGAGAACTATTTCTTTACTCATCCTTAGCTCTTATATTAGTAGGACCAAATGTGTTATTTTTCAGTTTTCTTTGAAGACATTTTAAGGGGAGGGAGAACACAGGTGTCGCTCACAATTATCTACTTAGCCGTCTGGAATCACAGAATTAGCCAGAATGCTTTTGGGAAGAGTCCAGTTCTCGCAGGATTCCTCTCATTCAGTCATCTCAAAGTGGGGTCCCCAAACCAGCAGAAGCAGCACCTGGGAAATTGCTAGAAATACAAATTTTGGGGGCCCCAACCCAGAGCTGCGGATTCAGAAACTCAGGGAAAGGAACCCAGGAGTCTGTGTTTTCACAAGTCTTCCACGTGGGGCTAAATGCATGCTCAAGTTTTTGAACCTAGTAATTGTTTTTTGGCAGAATAAAGAAACTGGAAGGGCATATTCTAAGATCAACCTCAAAAAAAAAAAAAGCAAAGTAAGGTAAAAGGCAATAAGCATGGCTGATCACAGAGGGAAAACTGCGATTTCCACGATTCAGATTAGATTCTTCTATTTTGTCGCACAGACACTTAAGGGTGATTCTACTCCTCCCTTAAGACTAAAAATAAGATGTTTTCATATTAATTAGAGTCTGACGGCAGTCAACATTTATTAAAGAGCACAAAACAATAAAATAATTTATGCTTCTGTAAAGTTATCTTTGGATTTTAGTGTGGCAAAGTTTGAGAAGGGATTAGATATGGCAGAAATTTTTCTAATCCTTAGGTAAATGATGCTAGAGGGGAAAGTGTATACAAACATTTCCAAATTGTGTTGAAATATGAACACAATTTCTTTTTTTTCCTCAGTAAGCTTCCATAGTCATTTCTCTAAATTCCCTTTCTGTCACGGAATGCTCTTTGATTTTCAGGCATGTATTATGTAAAGCCAAGTATAGAGGCTTTCAGAAATTGTTGATTCTCACAAACTAACTTCAAAGTTCTTAACATATGGTTGTTGTTGACTGAATTTATCTTGCAGAACAAGAAACTAAGATAAGATTTGATTCAGCAGAGAACGCTATGAAGGATCACTTTATGGAAAGCCATAAGCTAGGACTCTAAAGTATGAAGTAACATGAGAAATGCAAATAACAACAATGTAATTAAACTGTCAAATGTGATAGAGAAATTTATGTGAAAATGCTTGTAGCCCCAGTATTCTCTATTTCTTTTCCCCCTGGCTTTTAAGGCAACATCAAAACAGTTACTTCTGAGAATATTTATAACCTGTCAAGAGAAAGGACTGGAGAGGTTGTGACAATGTATCCCTGAAGGAAAATGTTAGTTTCAAAGCACCATTGATGTAAATACTGCCTCTTTTCTATTTTGTGGAATGGGTTGCTATGCTGATAAGTCTGTGTTAGAAACATGGCATTAGAAACACGAGTGTATTTTTGTAATAGAATTATGGATGTGGGATAATCTTTAATATAGGAGCCGTAAGTCTTAACACAAAGATTGCTTTTACAAGGAAAAATAGCACAATAACAACAAAAAGATGCTTAAGAGGAAGTTTGATATGGTTGTTGGGAGATAGTGTTGAGAGGAGAGAGGTTCTTGCAGAGAAATGTTGCTATTTCTGCTAAGCTGTGCCAAAAATTGGAACATGTCCAAATTTTTATTGTAACAAATGCATATACATTCTTACACACACACACAGACACACGGAAATGTCCTCTCATTGGTTTTCATTTGGTTTTATATGTACGCTGAAATTATTTTATATATGAAGTGGCAAAATATCTCTGCAAACAAACATAACAACTACAATAAAAATGACCAATTTACCCCTTCATAACTGAACTAACATAACAGGGAATGTGAATGTTCTGAACAGAGGGACTTATGCCTAACTAATGGGAGTTAAATATTATTTGTCGAGGGAGAGAGATGAGTCAAAGATGAAAGGAGCAGTTTGAATAGCAATAGATGTAGGAGAGATGAAAGGGATGAGTGTGTCTGACTATGTTATTTATTTAAAAAATAGAAAATTCTTTTTTCACACTTGAGGGAATTTCATTTCAGCAAACCATCAACTGTTTTTATGGAATGAATATAAAATCTGTAGTTTCAATTTGTTTACTAATAAAAACTCTAAATAATAGCAATTTTTACAAGGTTATTGTGAAGAATAAGTACGATACTGTATATATGACATATGTGATATAATTTCATACGATATCTGAAAGTGCTCATAAAAAGTACTGTTATCGCCAAGCTTTAGAAGAAAATATTTTTCAGTATTTCTAGGTATACAAAATGCTTCTAATGCAACAGTATGACAAGTGCCTAGGAGATGGGCTTGTTGTAGTTCTGTGTCTGTTACATGTCAGATCACATATATACATTGATCCTGTTTAGATGATCAATGATTCTGCACAGTTTCCAGAAATAATAATATATCTTTATTTTTCATAACAAAAATGGATGATGTAAATAAAAAAGGGAAGAAAGGAGGGAAGAAGAGATTTCATTACTTCATCATGGTAAAAACAAAAACACATGAATAATCTCCAGAGGTTGGGCCTATTAAGCTTCCCCAAACCCAGCAGTTATCCTTGACTCCTTTATTTCCTTTCTCACCTCTATTTTATTTCCCTCACACTCCATCTCCATTCCGTAATAATCCTGCCTTAAAAAAAATTCAATATACCTTAGCTTAGTACAATGCACTGTTCATAAGTGATTTTGCAAAAGCAGTTTCCTGTAGCTCCAACTGGGATGTCTTTATTTCTCTCAGGGAAGTTGTCACTGAAGGGGAGGGGGTAAGAACCTTTTTGGTGTGCTTTCCCACAGTTTTCACCATTTTCATGTTGACTTTAACACCTTGCTGTCCGTTGTGTGAGGACCAGAAATCAGGATAAGGGGCTGGGATCAGAATAGGTATTATCCAGCCGGTGGAGTAAATTCACCTCCGCGGGTCCACTCAGAGATTTCAGAGAATGGTGTCCACTCTCTACACGAGGAAGTGAAGGAGAAGCTCGTGTCTACTGAATAAGTGTGCCGTATGTGCGTGTACCTACGTCCTGCTATCCCCCTTCCTAGTGGATGCACAGATGCAAAGAGAGATTGTGCTAATTTACTCATCCAAATAGTCTTGTAATAACTTTCATAATATTTACTGTGATTCTGTGGCTCAGCACTTTAGATTAATAGCAGAGTTGCTTTGGGGCTTTCCTAGTATTCTGGGTCCACATTACTTGCTATACACATATATTCAATATCAGAACAGAGACAGCCAAAAACTTTCCTTAAGTGCTAATTTGAACAGGTTTGTTAATTTAGGTCTGTATATTCTGAAAACTCTCTTTTGAAATTGAAAGTTTGATATACTTATAAAACATATTACTTTTCACAGTGACATAAAATCAGTAAGAACTAGGTAATGAGCCTCCAGCAATTAATGCTATTTTGTAGAGGGTTTTTTTGAAATGCATATTGGGTGATAATATCCCATCTCCCACTGTTACAGTATTATTCTGAGCCTAAAACTAGTAAAATTGTTGACATGAAATCCACAAAAAATAACAGAATTCTTAGAACTTTCGGACAGTGTATTTGACATTTTAGTTAGGAAATGCTAAGTTGACTTAGAAAAAGTCAATCCAATTTCTGTGCTCTCTGTTCATTTTGTCTTACAAGTGAATTAAGATCAGTAGGATCACCATGTTCATCTAATTCAGATCTTCTTCAGAGATATTGACCTGCAAATAGATAATTCCATTATCCTCATGGGCCTGGTACCAAGACTCCTTGGGATTTCTACTGAAAGTTATTTACTCAGTTCCTCCAATGGTGCCTAGATGGATTGGGTAGGAATGCATGGTAATAAAATTAGTTTTGTTGAGTAACGTGAAAGAAAGGTTTACAAGAGGAACTCCAGGATTGCACCAGAGCTATGCAGACAGCACTCTGTACAGCAGACAAGATCAGATGACTCTCCTTGTTCGGGGTCCCTAAACAATTTTTTAAAACAGCTGGCGTTTGTTCTCAGCTCTTCAGTTCTCACAGGCCTGTGAGCTTTTCATCATGATGGGAAGTACATTCTTTGTGCTTTTTCTGAAAATGTGAGAATCCTTTGAAGCTGTTTTCTTGTAGTCAGTGCAAATGGCAAGAAAGAGAAATAAGGAATTCAGTCAAGCTGTTAGCAAAAGATTATGTAAAGAGTTATCTGCAGGATTGATTTACTAGTTCATGGGACTTCAGGAGAACTATTAGAAGATTTGGTAAAACTGAACAAAGTTAGCTTGAGGAAGTAAGCAGTAACCCATTGGGCAAATCACACAATTCTAAAAAGAACTTCTGTGTAGCAAGAGAACGTTTTTTACCCTATTCCTGTTTCCATTATGGAAAATCACTTTGATTTTGGCATTTGAAAAAAAATTTCAGGGAAATCTATTTATATCAAGGTAACACTTATGGACAAAAACAGCAAAATGTGTCTTCCTGAATTTATTTTCAGTTCCTATTTCCATGTGGTTTATTTTGGAAGCCTCCAAATCACAATCTATACTCACGTCAGATCCAAAATTATAAAAATGGTAGATGTACCCTTGTTCTACATTTCTCAACATCAAATCTATTGAGTATTAATCATTAGTTCTCCTTTTGAAGATATGTCAGCATTTTATATTTTAAATTACAGATTTGGAAACAGTGTATTTACTGGCTTGTCCCCTTAATGAATCAAATAATTATTTTCATTTGTATAATTTTAGTGGTACTTCCAAGGAAATGTAGCTGACTATAAAAAGGGTACAAATCTAAATTTCAAGAATAGTAACTTCTGATGTATTTTAAATTCACAGTTATCTAATCTCAAATTTTAAATATACTGTACTATTTTTTTCATAAATTTTTTTTTGAGACTAGGTAAGGGGCTTTCTGCTGTTGGTTACTTGGCAACTATTTACTGTTCATGTAGCCTGGGTATAATTGTAATATCCCTCTGTGAAATTGGAATCGTGAAAGTACTTATTTGACCTGGGTTATTTTGAGGATTAATAAAATAATTTATGTAAAGTGCATCTGCAAAATATATTCAGTACGGTATCAAGACTTTGGCCCTTACTGGCATTTGTATTGCACTTTATACATTTATAAATTTGTTCATATATATTTTTGATCTTCTTAACAGCTTTATGAAGTGAACAAGATTGAATATACTTGTCCTAATCTGATAGTATAAGAACTTTTAGATTTCTTTATTTCTAGATGATACGAGTAATCTTATAAAAATAAATTCAATAAAACAAGACTAATAGAAACATTACATGATTTTAAAGGTTACAGAATTAGTGAGAAACCTAAGGCAAGGCCTCAGGTGCTTTGAGTTTCAGTCTAACTTTTGACTCCACCCCATGGATGAATCTTAATGGAGGTAACTGGGGTTTATGCTAAAACTATAAGAAAAGTTGTATAACTGTAATTGAATTTTTTTTTTTTTTTTTTTCGGTACGCGAGCCTCTCACTGTTGTGGCCTCTCCCGTTGCGGAGCACAGGCTCCGGACGTGCAGGCTCAGCGGCCATGGCTCATGGGCCCAGCCACTCCACGGAATGTGGGATCTTCCCGGACTGGGGCACGAACCCGTGACCCCTGCATCGGCAGGTGGACTCTCAACCACTGTGCCACCAGGGAAGCCCTGTAATTGAATTTTGATAAACATTTGTGACAAAAATTCTCATTTTCATTCTTTGATCCCAATAAGTACTTGAAAAATATCTTTGTACCAAAGCTCCTTAATTAAGTGTTAATGATTGTCTTTTAGGTGAAGGGGAAAAACCATAAAACTTTCCTGATTGGCTGTAAATTAGTCAAGATCATATTCCCAACTTACCTATAACATATTTTCCCTTGAAGTTGTTAATGTATTCACGTAAAGGAACTGAGTCAGTTCTTCTTAACGTGAACCATAATTTTTAGTGACAAACCATATCTTAGTATGTTTCCCGTGTCCTTAGAACATGACTTCATGGTACACAGGCAAGGATTTGTTGCTAATTTCCATATGAAACGACAAGATTAAAGTGAAGCCCATAAAACACAGATTCTTTTTAATCTCTTGTTTGCTTGCAGGGCAGAGGTTTACTTCCATTCTTTGCCAGTTCCTTCAATGTAACGTAGAAGTTCAGCAGATCACTAATTAGAAGAACACAATCAGTTAATTTGTGTTACCTGTTTTGTAGCTAGTCTTCTCTACAGCAGATAGAGCACCTGAGACATATAAAATTGGAAATGGCAAAGATATGGACAAAACCGGTACCGTCCCATTTAAAAATAAGCATCTCACTCTAGGCAGAAATGTCCTCAAATGTAAAGATGACTGGCACATGACAGAGGATTCATGAAAAGGTAGAATGTAAAGTGCTTTACAAGTGTCCTAAAGGGATTTCAAGAATTGCAAGTATAAATAAGCAAGATCTGTGGTGTACAGACGGAAAATACTTGCATTCAATTCCTTTTGGTCCATTTCAACCCATTCTGTGCCTAGTATTTTTTCTGCCCTTGGGCAAACCCAGTGCTTGTGTGTGTGTGTGGGATGTGGGGCGTGGGGGAGGAGTTCAGTCACAGGTAATCAACCATTCTCTGATTACTTGTAGTTATATAAAAATTTCCCAGTTTAGTAATTATCATATGTAGTCCAGTGTAAGGATAAACACCTTACTTCACTA
Source organism: Monodon monoceros (assembly GCF_005190385.1). Taxonomy (NCBI): domain Eukaryota; kingdom Metazoa; phylum Chordata; class Mammalia; order Artiodactyla; family Monodontidae; genus Monodon; species Monodon monoceros. Next base: position 7,900,717 of record NW_021703774.1, on the reverse strand, counting down.
AAGTTAAAGCTTCCTCCCTCTGTCCGCTGCTGCTTTAGGCTGGAAGACTGTAGTGGGAAAAGGCAACACAATACATTTCCTATCATGTTCCTATCAACGATTTCTACTGCTCTGTCCCAGGGCCTTAGGCTGCCCAAGTCCCCTCCAGGATCCCCAGTGAGGAGAGGCAAGGAATGGGCTCCTTGAACTTGAATTGATCTGTCATTGGTTGGTTTTCCCTGGCTCTGCCAAATATTGATTCATTTTCTTTTCCCTCCTCCCCTTACTTGGAGTAGGTTCCTTTATCTGCTCTCTTAAGAGATGTCCCTCAGCCTTGGGCCATCTGGTAGGACTTCTCCAGCTATGGTCTTCTGAGGTGTGGGTGTGTTTTCCCCAGAAGCCAGACCTGTCGAGTGTGATGTAAGGCCAGACAAGCACGTTCTCTCTATCTCTTTTTGACCCTCACTTTCTCGTGGCTTATACAAAAACATGCCTTTTTTTGCTCCTATAAATTCTGGAGGAATAAAGACCTTCCTTTTTGTTACTCCGCTATGAGAGAAGCTGGCTTATGGCAATCATCTCTTTTGCAAAGTCTCTGTTATCCGGTGTTTCCTTTTTTTGATCTTAGCAGTATTAAGTAAATAGAAGAAAAATTCATTTCTCATGCATACGTTTGATGGAACTAATGCTTTGTGTATTAGGAAAGACAATAGAAGTGCTTTCCAGTATGAAAGTTTTCATTATTAAATTTATCTGAAAAATGAAATGCTCCAGGAATGTTATGGTGCCCTTCAAAATAATCCCTCATGTTACAGACCTTCAATTCCAAAGAGTAAAATATGCTAACTGTCTTTCATGAGTGTTCCCAGTAGCACTGTCTGCATCATTCATGTCACTGCTCACAGGAGGAAAAGGTCATTCTGTCAGTGAGACCTGGTGCCTGTGTGCTCCAAATGTGAAGCGTGTTGTGCTTTAAGGCATGTCCACCAGCGTTGCAATTAAACTGAATTTGGGTAGATGAGATGGTGTGCAGGGTAGGAAAAGAATATTCAACAGATATCATTTAAGTAAACACTGAAAACTAGAGAGAATCACCCTCATATTTTGCCATCTGAAAATAATCTCTTAAGTAAAAGCACAGATTTGGAGAGTTCTTTGTTTTTGTGTTCAAATTCATAATAGGTTAATGGACTTTGACTTTTTCCTCCATGAAGTAGACAGTAAAGGGTCTGAAGGGTGATGTAGAGCCTGACCAATAACAGGGCTATGACTACCTGGTAGGTCTGGGTTTAAGTTCTGGCCCAGCCACTTGAAAACTAAGCAACATACTTAAGCTATTTGAGCTTTATCTATCTTGTTTATAAGACTGGATTAATTTTCTGAGAACTTGATAATAATGGATCCAGAAAGGGAACAAAGGCAAACATGAATGATCTCAATCATAGACTTCAAGAAACTTGTACTTGACCTTATTGGAATTAGTTGTGTGATAATTCTATACAGAAGAAACATGTTGAATCAATTAGCTATCATTATCTTTTGATCATAAAAGTATTGAGTAGATTTTCTCCTTTAAACAAATTTTTTATAGGAGATAACACATAGATGTGCTGTGATTACACTGAGAATACATGAATTCAGTTGTCCAGTTTATTTTAGATAATGTTTTACTTGAGGATTATTTGCCCAAAGGGTAAGATGCATGCAGTTGAAAGTTGAGAACGCTAATGATTTTCTGAAAATGTTTTTACACAATATAGATGGAATGATGCAGAGAATATCTGAGACATTCTATGATGGATTCAATTCTCCTCAGAATGACTCTTGTGTTGACAAATGAAATGAAGAGGATAGATTATGGATGGGTTATTTAGAAAAGCACCACCACCTAATTGTTCAATGGGTGTAAATCTGTTAAAATTGATCAGAAATCTACTTTGAGTATGTGCAGTTTAGTGTACTTCAGTTATGCTTCAATAAAGTTAAGGAAAAAAATCACCACAAAGTGTGAGATGAAAAAGAGTGGGGACCATATGAAAAAAGGAAAAAGCTGTACTTCCTGCCACAGCACAGGATAAGATATAACTGCGTCTCAGGTTGGAAGAGGAGAGGGAATTTGGAAAAGAGTTGTTGAAAAAGCAAGTAGGTTAACTGCTTCCTCTTCCTCTAATGATCTCTGGGGTGGGACAGGGAAGAGAAACTAGGAAATAGAAACATGAAGTCATTTATGTTGGGGAGATTGAGGGAGTATAAAATCCTGGGATTTTGCTTCTTGGCTAGAGTTTGAAGACAGATGCCTTGTAGACATGTCCAGCAACCCTAACTCGAGGGAAAGAGTGAACAGGATGGAAGCATATGTCTCTAAGAAGCTTCCCTTGGGCCTGAGAGTGGTATGGATTAGACATGAATGTTTGTGTGCTCAGGCAGCGAGGACGAGGGCAGAAGCAAGCTAATGGGCAAATCAGATGGGTCCCATTTATGTGTAAGCAGAGCTAAACTGTCAAAGTGATTGTTATTTTGAGTGTCTATGAGAAGTCTGAAGATGTAACTGCAGAAATGATTGCCACCCATCAGAGCCAGCACAAGATACCAAAAGAATGGCTGATAACAACTCAAGTATTATCAGCTAGGGATGACAGTAGAAAACAACTACAGACCACATGAACCTCACTGTCGTGCCCATGTCCATCATGCGTGATGGTCGGTAAGCCTCACCTCTCAACTTTGAGAGGAAGGAAAAGAATGCTTAAATTGAGCCATGTTAAAATTTGGATTTTAAAAAATAATCCTAAATGGGCTCTTTATCAAAAAACAAACAAACAAACAGAAAACTCTTAAATTTTCTCTGCTGATCTGAATTCCATGTAAAGAAATGAAGGCAGAATCATTCCTGAATTCTGTGGACAATTTTAAGCGTGAAAAATTCACACCTACCACTAATATCTTGATATCAGAAAGAATTGGAAAATAGAGAAAAAGCAAGCACACAAAAAAGCAAAACAAAATAAACAAGCAAACAAAAAACAAACAAACAACCCTATTGGTATAGGTACTAAAACAGTAATTTTGTTAGCTGCATCTGTATTAAGCTGTATATCTTAACACTGTAATAATTCACAGCAGTATTCTTGCTATGTTTATAGTTTTTGTTATGTAAAACTATATTTGAAACCAAAAATCTTATACCTTAATTTGCTTGTAATAAGGAAGTGAAATGAGAGAATAATGTATATTTCCTTTTTACAACAACCACTAATAATTAGGAAGGGAATGTGCAAATGTAGTGAAAAGATCTATTTGAGAAATAAATTATTCATATCTGACAATTCCATTGGAATTATGCTAAATAATTTGAAAGTAATATTTTGAAAATAAATCCTGTTTTGATTTTTACATTATATGTATATGTAAAGCTAGATAGACTCATATATATGACTGTAAGTATACATATATACGAAGATAAATTATTTTTTTAAAGTCCATGTTATGATACACTGCATTTAAGTTTTGCCTTAATAGGCTTGATTCAATGTTTACCAATATTCTTTTGAGGACTTTTTTTTATATCAATAAGATAAACATCTAATATATACACTAATATGATTAAATTCACATAATAGTCCTTTAAAAGGTCTATACGCGTGTTTGAATTCTTTGGTAATCTTATTTTAATCAAAGGTGAGAAACTAGGGACCTTCAGGATGGCAGAGGAGTAAGACGTGGAGATCAATTCCTCCCCACAAATACATCAAAAATACATCTACATGTAGAGCAACTCCTACAAAACACCTACTGAATGCTGGCAGAAGGCCTCAGACTTGCCAAAAGTCAAGAAACTCCCCATGTACCTGGGTAGGGCAAAAAAAAAAAAAAAACAGAGACAAAAGAATAGAAACAGGACCTGCACCTCTGGGAGGGAGCTGTGAAGGAGGAAAGGTTTCCACACACTAGGAAGCCCCTTCACTGGTGAGACGACAGGTGAGCGGGGGAAGCTTCAGAGCCACGGAGGAGAGTGCAGTCACAAGGGTGTGGAGGGCAAAGTGGAGACATTCCCACAAAGAGGATCAGTGCCGACCAGCACTAACCAGCCCGAGAGGCTTGTCTGCTCACCCGCCAGGGCGGGGGTTGGGCTGGGAGCTGAGGCTCGGGCTTCGAAGGTTGGATGACAAGGAAAGGACTGGGGTTGACTGCGTGAACACAGCCTGAAGGGGTTAGTGCACCACGGCTAGCCGGGAGGGAGTCCGGGAAAAGTCTGGAACTGCCGAAGAGGCAAGAGACCATTGTTTCAGGGTGCGCAAGGAGAGGGCATTCAAGCACTGCCTAAACGAGTTCCAGAGATGGATGCAAAGCAGGGCTATCAGTGCGGACCCAAGAGACAGGTGTGAAATGCTAAGGTTGCTGTTGTAGCTACCAAGAAGCCTGTGTGCAAGCACAGGTCACTATCCACACCTCCCATCCCAGGAGCCTGTGCAGCCCGCCACTGCCAGGGTCCCGTGATTCAGGGACAACTTCCCCGGGAGAGCACACAGCGCGCCTCAGGCTGTTGCAATGTCAGACTGGGCTCTGCTGCTGCAGGCTCACCCGGCATTTTGTGCCCCTCCCTCGCCCCGGGCTTACTGAGCCAGAGCCCCCTAATCAGCTGCTCCTTTAACCCCGTCCTGTCTGGGCTGGGAACAGACACCCTCAGGTGACCTACAAGCAGAGGCGGGGCCATATCCAAAGCTGAACCCCAGGAGCTGTGCAAACAAAGAAGAGAAAGGGAAATCTCTCCCAGCAGCCTCAGAAACAGCGGATTAAAGCTCCACAATCAACTTGATGTACCCTGCGTCTGTGGAATACATGAATAGACAACGAATCATCCCAAAATTGAGGCAGTGGACTTCGGGAGCAACTGTAGGCTTGGGGTTTGCTTTCTGCATCTGATTTGTTTCTGGTTTTGTGTTTAGTTTAGTTTAGTATTTAGAGCTTATTATCATTGGTAGATTTGATGGCTCTCTTCCTTTTTTTTGTATATATATATTTTTCCTTTTTCTCTTTCTGTGAGTGTGTATGTGCATGCTTCTTTGTGTGATTTTGTCTGTTTAGCTTTGCTTTTACCATTTGTCTTAGGGTTCTGTCTGTCCGTTTTTTTTTTCCCTTTTTTTTGTGCTTGTTATCATTGGTGGATTTGTTTTTTTGGTTTGGTTGCTCTCTTATTTCTTTCTTTTTTATTACTTTTTTATTTTTAATAATTCAAAAAAATTTTTTAATTAAATAACTTTATTTTATTTTTTCTTTCTTTCTTTCTTTCTCTCTTTCTTTCTCTCCTCTCTCCCTCTTTCTTTCTTTCTTTTTCTTTTCTTTTCTTTTCTTTTCTTTTCTTTTCTTTTCTTTTCTTTT